>NC_088317.1:4804887-5105192 GCF_910592395.1 Lineus longissimus
TAAAATGGTCCGTGAGCCATGAGCTAGCTTTCAATTAAAACTTTGCAACTTCTCAAAATGTTCCTCCTAACGTCATGTACTTTGCATAATTTGTCACGTGATCATGTCGTCATGGCGACTCTCATTTATATATCTTCCCCTGAGTTGAGCGGAAACTTTCCTTTCGGGAACTCAGCAGTTTCTCCAAAGTTTGCCGGGAACCCATGTCTTTTCTGAGCTTCCCTGCCACTGTCTTAAGTCCCAGGCGCAAACATCACTGCTCCATGTCGCACTCCATGTCATCAACTCTCTAGCCATGAATTGCATCTCCATCAATTTAATTGACATTTACAATTACCTCAATTAAGTCGTGCCATTGCGAATTAATCAGTGCACTATTTTAACTCTTGCCATTGCCAGTAGATAAGTTTAAGCAAACCATTTTCAACTTTACAAACTAACGTTAGGTATTGCGGTACAACAATGAATCAATGCACAAACTGGCGTAATTTGAGGAATTTTTTTATTGCCAGCAGGTCGCTATGAGCCAGCTTGTATGTCAAATTATTCCAAATCATACTGCGTTCCGGAATCCCCATCCGCAGTTGTCTCATACATTATAGAACTTCAGATGTGCCATCCGAAAGACGCCCCTCCTTCTAAATATAATAGGTGCTATTCGAGAGACGTTTTGAGAAGTTGCAAATTGCCGAATGGGAATGAATTGGACCTAATTTAGTCTTGTTTGTTTTTGGTATTTTCCTTATTACATCGTATAGTTTCGAAATGCATTATCTCTTCTTATCGCAGTGTCATCAATTTACGAGTTAAGGTCAAGTTCTCTGTGTAATTTTGCGGGTGTCATCAGTCTTCTTTTTTTTGATAACTTCAAGATATTAAATTGAGTTTTTATCATCAAATTCTGGCGGGAGTTGGCCATCCAAACTTAAATGGACCAAAGTTTAAACAGGGTATTTCTGTAGTTTCGTACAGCAAGATTTTGCTGACTGTAAACCTCGTGTGAGCCACGTGGTCAATGCAACACGCAGACATTGGCATACTCTAAATAAGTTCTTAAGTGACTGTTCTGGCGGGATGTACCACTGACTTCACAACTGTTCGATAATTGCCCCGACCATAACTCTTGGTAATTTTAACTCTTGAAAGTCCTATGACATCAGTTGAAATTAAAGCGTATACCTCACATTTTATTGTAGGTGACAACTTAGTATGTTCGATTTTAGTTTAAAGCATCACAACAATTACTACAGGAGTGGTTTCTAAATATATTTTTTCAATAATTCATAACAGTTCAGTGGTCTAGTACTTAAAATTGTAAATTGTAGAATTGGCATAATTCAAACGGGTGTGTTTCGCATCATACCGCGGCACCTCTGAAATCCGCAGTATTGCTGGGAAACCTTGGCCGGACTTGTCGAGATTTCATGGCGGGACCCACTCCCGGGGCTCCACTCACATGTATGATCGAGCGCCGTGGTTATTAGGCGACATATCGGGAGCATATCTCGCCAACCGCACTTGAAACTGTTTTGAATTTTAGTCGTATGTGTTCAGATACAGTACGATCGCTCTACGGCAGCTCCTCGACGTTAAGAGGGGAACGAAACACCGCCAGTTAAGAATAGTCAATACTGGTCGCGACTGCCTACTTAAGCAGTGAAACCCAAACCATCCGAAGTTCCTGGTATGTTTATACAGCAATTGCTTAACAGCTTTGTATTGCACAATTTGCATCTTCGCTGTTCCTTTTTTAAGCCAACATCGCACTAAATCGAAAATGTGGATTTTCGTTTCAAAATTGTGTTCTGACATTTTGTTTGAATGTCACGTGCGCTCTCTAATGGCGTCGCTTGCGTGATCAGCATGGACCTCGTGCTTGGGCATGAGAACATGGGCTCACATTTTGTAAATAAAGTGCGACTGTTTTGTGAATGTTCAACTGAAAACTTATGCCATTTTGCAGTAATTCCGTGTAGTTGTTTTACTGTGGTCGGAACTTTCAAATTTGTTTGTGGGTTTTCAATTAACTAAAGTCGGCGAATTTAAAAATTCGATTTTTGTTCTAATGCATTTCGAAACTGCACGTTTCCTTCACGAGACCTCTATGATTTCAATTCAGATTTAAACACAGAAGGTTATCATTCATTCCTGATTTAATTTGGTTTATTTAATCAAGAAGGCAAGATAAGCTTTTCCAATGTGATTGATTATGACACCTCTCAGCCTCTAACGCAATGTTGTATTTTCTGTATAATTTCGTAATTTCTGACTTATGTATCATAGGCCTAGATTATGGGCCTCATGGTACGAGTAAATTTTGTTACGCAGGAATTTGGGCATTTTGCGGTCTAGATGCGTCAGGATGTCTTTGGGTATTTAACAGTGTGGGTAGGGCGATATTTTGTTCAGGGAGGCTTAGAAAACTTCAAATAAGGTCTTCATCTGAAAGTTGACGGTGAAGCCCGCTTGGGACTGCTGCTGGTTTAAATCACCAAACATCATCAAAATACTTCAAAATAAACCTCAAATTTATGATTTCATTTTGTATCATTTCCAGACTTACTTACGGTGCTCTTGTGTAACTTTTTAAGATGTGTTCAAAATCATTCCAGAATCAGCGCAGTCTCCATCGGGTTTTTACTCCTCCCTAAACTACACATTGAGGTGTTGTTAATTTCAACATGTGCTAAAATGGTGAATGTTACTTAGTTGAAAATGTACAGTGTACCTTTAGAATATAGTTTATTTTGACCCGGGAAACTACTGATTTATATGCGGCTGCAAAGTTACAGTGGGTTCAAGCAAGTTGCTAAATATTCGAATAACGGAGTTATCTTTTGGGCCTGTTCATCTCGTGTTACTCTAGTATCAGCCAGCAGTCGTAAGGACTTGAAAAGTCTTACCTTTTCTGTGAGGCATTCACAGTCGTAGCGTCACCTAAAACTGGCCCCAGATGTCTACGCCATCGTAAGCACGTTTGTTTTTCCTAAATTGGACGTAAAGAATAGTACACGGTTGTTCATGATCGAAATATCTAAACAATTTCAGTGACATGTACTATCTGCATTTCCATACTTCGCAGTTAGATAAAATCAAGAATTCATAAGGACTAGTCTTTATTTATTCTTGGTGAAATGAAAACCTTTAAAACACTTTCCAAAGTAGCGCCGTTGTTCGAATATCTGTCACTGTGTGATTGCCTATTTCGATTTCTTGCCAAAGAGAATTTCTTGACTGAATCTGACGTGATTGACACCCAATTACGGGCTAATTGCATTTATTGACAGTTGGCTCTGGGTCTCAAAATGGCGTCAGCAGTTCATAAGGTGAATATTTCATTTCAAATTAAAAAAAATTATATCTTTGAAAGATGAAAATTTTAAAGAAATTTTGTACATTATTGATATCTTCGTATTAAAAGATAAAATCGTATACACACGAGTTCCTGTTTGAAATTACTGTGGACTCGTTCAGAAGCCCGTCGTGACATCTAAGGTGGCTGCATTGCGTCTGTAATGATATACATTACCTATGTAATGATGTATCAACGTTACTTCTGCAGTGATAACGATACATGTATTCCATTACAAGGCAGTTTTGCTCCTTAAAAGTTGCGATGGGGTCTCCTGAGCGAATATGCCCAGTACAATTGGTTTTCCAAAGCAATATCGGTGGCAGTGGGTTACTTAGGGTTAAAGAAGAATTCTACCCTATTCTCTCTCTTCCCTCTAAAATCGATGATCTTGTTGAAGTCCTGCCTTCACCCCAAGTCTTGACTTGCGCCCCCGTTGACCAAAATAGAGACCTGGTCGAGTTGTGTCCTCGCCCGTTCCGCGGATGTCGCCGCTCAGAATGAGTGGACGTGCTCCAGAGTTCCATCCCGGGGTTTGAGGGGTCGAGCCCAAAAGCTGTACCCCGGACCACCCCTCTCCTCACATTTGGATATGCAGCCGCCGACTGCAACACAGTGGAGTAGCGAAGTTGGCCCCAAACAACTCTGGATCCTATCGGAACCAGCTCTTGGCCAAACCGTTGAAGAAGTTTGGCCTTGGTTTCCGATACAGTCCACGTGGAAAATGAAAATTTAGGACCGACCTGTACCATCTCTTGACAGTACTGTTTCCGTCCTTGCCGTGACATCACCAGAGCACAGCCCCCATCCTCCCATCTGGCCATGTCTGCGTGCCGGTGATAATCAGTCTTGATATTGACACAGGCCGGCTACACGAGTTATCATGGGACTCGTCTTCAAAGTGGCCCAGATCAACAGCACCTGATAGTAAACTTCTCGACGACATCTGTCGCCTTGGAACCGTCACACTAGTCCCACAGCGGACCAGAGTCGGCCACGCCGCGCCACAGATTTCGTGCTTGGTTTGAACTGACAGCTACCGTGGTGATTTTCATAATTAAACGCGGGATTCTCTGCTTCACATAATAAATAGCTGGCGATATTTACGACACAGCGGAAAAAACCTCTGCCGTTCTCTACGGATGTTGTCTCTGAGGTTGTTCCTTGGTGAAGACAGGTTAGGCCAGGTGTCCGAGGGCCTGGTGTCTGTCCCCAGACTGTCTTTCCCTTAGAATGGGTCCATCCTGGTAAGGCACAACCATCTTCGTTCAATGAGTCTCATCATAGTGTATCATGGTAATTCTTGTGACTGCGATTTAAAGACGTGTTTGTTAGAAGCTGCGTCGACATCGAAAAGGCAGTTACTTAAATAAACGGTCTGAACTTGCATCATACCACTGTGACGTTGTATTACCGCGGACCGACTAATATTTTAAGTTTTATAAACCGCACTTTTTCACATTACTGCCCATCATATTTTGAATTTGTCTGTAAATGCTGAAATCTGTGTTCCAGTCCTGTCTTCGCAATTTTTCAAACGTGCTGTCATCGAGATTGAGTTGCCTCACCCGTTAACCGGAGTATTGAACAGTCCGTCTGTAAGAGTTCTGATTGTGACGCCTAGAACATTTTAGAACAACCGACAAATCCTGCGAAATGTTACCTTTGACATGCTGTAGAACTTCCTTACCCTGACTTGCTGAAATTCCTCGTCGCACTGTCGTTCTAAAATGGCTAGGTGTGCACTTGTGTATTTACTATTGAAAAAATACTGATACCAGTTTATAAAGGTGATGCGGCTGCCGAGGGCCTACTTTTTAGGCTGTGAATCCCAACCTCTCTCAACAGTATCGAACCTATAACTATATTAGGACGTCGTCAAGCCAATGAAATCAACTCGCACCTGGCCAGATGCCATATTTTTTTCACTTGGCACGGGCCATGGGTAAGTTTCGCCCAGACGCAAAACCCTTTTATTTTACCGTATGAACAGAGTTCAATTTGTATAAGACTGCGAATATCGCTATCTGAGTTAGTAGCCTCGAGGTTTTTCCCCCACGGGGCATATTAGGTGTAGTTACTTCAAAGCGCCATGCCAATGAAATCGTAGACTTGACATTGACACTGCTTGTTCGGTCAAATGTCACTTGATAAAGAATGGTTTAGTTATGTGTTGCTGATGACATTGTGTTTAACCCCTTAATGACTGAGATGACTGCTGGTACCAAGTTCGAAGCAATGGTTGATATAGGCGAAATTGAAAATGGAAAAAGTTTTAGGTGGCGAATCAAAGAACAGCAAAACATTCATTCGTTGGCGCAGTCACTCTTTATATCCGCTCATTATAATTTGTGACATACAAGTTATTTCATTTCCCCAAATTCAAATTCAGATTGAATACCAAGTAGATTTTTTTAGACTAGAAAACTATCGTGTGTAAATTATACAAGCCTTTGGACCAGATGTCACGAATACTGTGTATTTACACACAGTACAGTCTCATACTGTAACACAATTTAACTATGCCTCATGAAAGTTAACTTTGCCACCGTTAAAATATCTACCAAAATATGGATACGTCATCACAAAACATTCCTTTTATGACCGAATTCCTTCATCTCCACAGAAATACTTCTTTGATTCTACTCTTCTTGGTCTTTTAGGCGAATGTTTTTGGGGTGGCAAAGTCGGCTCCTTTTTGGCAAAGTTACGTTTTACAACAAAGTTTCCTTGACTTTTGGTTCCAGTATTTGGGTAGTGAACTTCTTCCTTCTTACATGACAAATCCAATTTTGGATAATTTTGGCGTTACTTTTCTTTGACTGTAGGTAAGTTGGAGTTCAAGTGAAAATATTACTTGACACCCTCATGGCTGTTCATAGCAGGCTTACTCTATTTTACAAAACGGGACCGAACGGAAGGTTACGTGTCGTTTCATTCCGTAAAATACAGCTAGCCTTTATAGCATGAGGCAACTTTCGTCTAGGCAACACATAATCAACCCAGGTATATCAGCATTAGATTTGTGACAGTGTTGATAATCGCCATCGCTGTGATTTTCGTCGCGCTGCGGAAATCGTATATGTGCGAATTTATTTTGATGTTTTCTGTAGCCATCGAAATTCATGTAGTGCCTGGTGATAAAGTGATAAGCAGAGGTATTTGATCGAACGAGCAATGCTTCAAATCTGCTGTTAATAGTAGGTAGTGGTTTGTTTATTAGTAGATCCAATTAAAGTAGAAGATGAATCTCACTTTAGCCTTGTGAGTCTATAGTGGACACACAATGCGGTTACATTTCAAATAATTTTGTTCAAATGCCCGTAAACTTGCCTGGGTGAGAACGAAGCCTACAGTCAATCATGTATACTTTGATGTCAATTCATTGAAAACAAAGACTTATATTTTTAATCTATAAGTTTTTGTTTTTTGGAAACAATAGTTAAAAGGACGCTGTCAGTGGTTTTAAATTGTATATTATTTGGTAAATGAATATGGAAATGACTTTATGTTCCCACGAAAGATGAGGCGAATGTATTATTCTATAGAATTTTCAAGAAAAAATGTTCAGGTTTTTTACGAAATGAATTTACTCGTTGCTTTAGTTTTTGCTCGATCGACCCGTATACTCTTCAACAGGAAGCCTCCCCTCTATTGCCATAGAACCATTCTTCAGCGTGAGTCGCTGAGTCTGATCTTACACTGATTTCTAACTTACTGAAGCGACTGATGACATTTCTGTGGCAACTGTCTCTTTGGTGAGTGCACCAAAGGATAGCTAACAGGCTGAAAAAGGACGTAGCGTACTCGGGAAACCTCTTGGAGTACACCAAATGTTAGCTATTATGCGGAAAAACCATTCCGTATTGTGGAAACCTCTCGGCAAATGATAGCTATATTTGTCATGCTGCAAGAACATGGAAACCTCCAAAAACGTTTCGAATGATAGTCACTGTGTTAGAACACTGCAGAAACCTCTGTGTACTTCAATTGGTAGCCACTTCGTGCAAGCTGCAACAAGCACTTAGATGTACGTACATCTAGTGTTTCACCGCCCTGGGGTGGGCAGCTCAGAGGATGGTTTACAGTTTACCCAATTGTTGATTCCCAGTCCAGCAGCCTTTTCCGTTTGCGAAGCCTCCGCCTCCGGCCTGCGTGACTGGTGTAATGGGCATCAATGTACCAAGTGAGCAAACCCCTGTGTCAATAGATTATCGTTATTTGATAAGATGATGTTGTACATCAGGTGACAATAATCATTGACTGGACATCGGGAATTAGCTCATGGGACCTCTAATTACGTCACACCTAGTGTGTCAGGTCAGGAAGGTTATGTACAAATACATGTGATGTCAACATCACCTACAACGTTGTCAACATTCCCACGTCTTTTCAACTTCCAGTTGAGTGTGAAAGTTAGCCACTATCCCACTGGTCCTTGCCAGGAAGATCAAGTCGAATTTACCGTGACCTCCATCCCTGTTAAGATATCAAAAGTCACTGGCACTGATGCTGTGGACCGACTGTTAACCTGCGCGATCCATGAAAACAGCCAGGTCAAGAATACTACAAAGTTCGAGCAAGGTTTGATACACAAGTGTACTTATCGGAAAGTTCTAACTTCAATGGTACATTTTTGTTAGCGGAATAATCTTTCATCAGTTTCTCACAATTCATGTTGCATTTGATCGACAACCCTTTCCTGAACCTGCACATTTGACCTGGCTGACGCTATGCATTACCCAGGGTGACGCTACCCATTTGGGGTGACACTACCCATTTGATGGGATACGACACTACCCATTTGAGGATATTGTGTATCAGGCTATCATACCATGTGCTGAGCTAGAGGAGGCATCCGTCTTCTTCTTAATCTTCTTTTATGCAACATGATGGTTTGAGCCATCAGAAGTGCGAGGGACCTTCGCCATTGATTTCTGTCACTGGCAGCTTCCGACAAGTCTTCACCTAAAGAAGGCACCTGTACTCTCGGTCAAAATTTCCAGGATTTACTTCTCGTTGGTAAAAAATGGTTTCAGGCGACGCTGGACCCCGGTTGGACCCACCGATGGACACTGCCGACAAGTGGACAGGACTGGGGACTGGATGGACGAACTCGCGACGATACTCACACTCGTCCCTTACACTAATCTGCTCATATAGTTCTAAGGTGAGATGACCATCGGATCAGCATTACATCAAGTCAAAAGTTCACGTACGCAGCACCTGGAATACTACAAGAAAGAATTTCATTTTCAATATGCGTTTTGCATGACTGTAATAGAATTTTAAATGCATTAATGATGGATGTGCATTCCTGTGTTGAATTCAAGTCATGGTATTGCATGTATACAGGAAATTATCAACACATTTAGTTGCACATACTTAAACATATAAACATGCGATTTGAGAATCCGCCATTTTTATAGCAACTGTTTTGGTCGAAGTGTGTTACCATGTGTGCTACGACAGCCTGGCCCCTCATGGTCTGAACCATGGTAATAAGTCATGCATGGCGTTGCCCTGTGTCATATGGTTATGACACATAAACCGCCAGAGTAACAGCTCAACCCCGTGTGACAGTTGTATATGTCACACAGGGACATGTGTTACACATGGGTGAACGTGTGATGAATTATTAACGAAATAACAGTTCTAATGATATTAACCTTTCTATTAGAATTGCCGACATTTTTCATGATTGATTGTGGGCGAATGAAATGGGTGTTTTATGGGATTATGAAGCTGAAAGCTAGCATATATTCAAGTTCTTATTTTCCCTGGATTTTTCCAGTTGAATTCATTGTTTAGCATGTAGTGTATCAATTTATCTAGCATGTGTAACAAATTGTGTTTCATCACATACATAATACTGATAAACTTGCGGCTAATTTAGTGATATGAATAAAAACCAATGCTTCAACTACAGTTTTGTAGAGAAAGGCCTGGTGTAGATGTACATGTACATGAAATTTTCAATAAAGGTATTTACAAGACTTTATTTATTTTATCAAATATGTACAAGGCAAGGGTCACTTATAGTTTCAAAACTTTAAGTACTTTGGCAGTGATGAGTATAGCCTAATTTGAAGTCAATCAATGCTCGGAGGTGGCGCTGCTTTTCATGTGACATCGTGATCGATGTATGTTTGTGAGTCTTATTCGACTGGAACTATGAGAGTCGCCCCGAAAACAGGTGGCTTCGGATTTTTTCTCCAATTCCCGATATTTTGACCTTGACCTTTGTCGCTATAACACTATAAACAAGGCGTGTAATCGATATATAAAACAACACGCCAACTCTGTTCCAATGTAAAAAAATATCGGGGAAACGCAAACAAGATTGAGAAATATTTTCACAACAACTTAGCGTGGCCCTTAGACTTCAAAGCGGCATCAAACCTAACTTTGTCAGAATATGTAATGTCGACATATTATTGGCTTTACTTTCCACTTCTGAGTTTTAGCGCTTAAATAATTAATGTGACTAATTAACGAATTTTCACCTACGTGCAAGGCTCAGTTGACTGCTTTTCCCATGGAAGTTTTTCCGGAGTCGAAACAGCAGCGGTGGAGGTAACGGGGGACCGCTGCGCGAGGATTTCCTGCGGGCCTCTGGTAACACGTCGGATCTCCTGATGAGGACTATTGGGGACATTGGAAGGAAGTCTTCTTGTTGGCGCCCGGAGTAGGCCTCTGTCAATACAAAGGTGGCACTAGATTAGGGAACAACACTACAGGCCCTTGTCAAATAGACGACGAGCAGGACTAGCGAGCAGCGATGATGTGTGGGTTCAGCAGGAAGCACATGGTCTTTCTTCTGCTCTGTTTCTGGCCAGTTTGAGTGAAAAAATAAACGATTTGAATGAAGTTCAAATCATCCAGCATGATTTGTCAATCACATTTGTAACTTTTGAATTCAAATTTGCAATAAAAGTGGTGTAAGTGGCTAGGTCGCCTACTTAAGACAATATTAAAAATTCAAATTACCAAATTATGTTTTCTCATGTTTTTTACATAACCGAAACATCTAAAAAAGACATTGTGAAAACTCCACTTTTTTCGGTAAGTTTTCCGTTGCCTGTATCTCATGGGAATGAGGTTTCAAGAACTCCGTCCGCTGGGCAGTTGTCAAACTACTTGAGGATGTACAGTAGTATATAGTGCACACACACACAATGCATAACGATAGGGAATCCCCCTTGAAATGTGGAGAGGTTTCATGTTTGATCAATAGTAAATATATACGTCGTATACACATTAACTCTTTATCATGGAACGGTGTTTGAGTATGGCTGATGATGTGTTTCCATTTGCCTGTAACAGGAACTGATGTCCCCTGGAATAGAGTCCTGTGTCCCCACTGGCGGATGGCTACGCGGTACACGAACCAACACCAGACGTCATCCTTGCTGATTCTCGACAACCTTCGGGAATTTCCGGAGTGACGAAATCATAACCTTTGCTGTAGAGATTGCTTTTTTCTTAGATCACACTTTATCATGAGGTTACTCATTTCATATTGTTTCTAAACCATCTCTGATTAGTTGTTGGGTCAGCAGTTCATTCATTCCGGGCCATCACCTGCCCCTCGTGTACACATGCTTCAACACTGCTGTTCAATTAACAAGAAAGCTTTTCGTCAATAAATTCAATTAAATTGTTATAGGCTGTGTGGAGATGCCATCACTCTAATTGGAATTGGAGTTGAGCATTAATCCTTTTAAGCATTGCTGAAGGTGTTATAACCTATTAGAGTAATGACAGAATGGCGGGCTACTTTTTCCTGAGGTGTTTTAGTCAAATTGGTACAATTATCTGAGATTATTTCTGGGTTCAGTCGGAGCATCAGAGCGATCGTTCAGACGTTTAAGCGAGGTTGCATCATGTGCTGCAGATGACTGAAGACAACTTCTATTTTGTTTAGTTTCTAAGTTGCAGAATGGAGGTTGGGGTTGAAGCTTCAGTTTAATAAGCAGAGTGTATAGCTCGACGATACAGGATCGACGTGTCTACGACCATGATTGGATCTGTTTACTCTATGATGAGAGTCGACGTATTTCCCATTCAGTACATTGAATCGCTCAGTGGCCAACCAAAACAACATGTCTTACGTATTGGCCAACGTCATGCCCAGTGATACATTATACATATGTGTTCCCTTGCTACCTGCATATTGCATAAGTAAACAATGGGCCAAATTAGCATAGCTAGTAAGTCCGGTAGCCAGTTACTATTATGGTGGCCGTATCGCCTGGGGGTAGGGTTACGACCGTTTACCGGGTAATAGTCGAGTGACATCAACTGGGGTGGTGGGAATATGGTGATTGACCATGTTGATCCTTTAAAGGTAGAGTATCCGACTTCAAAGGACAATTTGGGGGAGGGGGGTTTATTCTCTTGAATTCTTTTCTTTTGAGAATTACATGTACAGGTACTGAAATGCACAATTTGTTAAGGAAAACCGTGGCATTGAAGGTAGGCTAACCAACTGGACAATTTTTGAATATGATATATCTGATATATCTGATATCTACGTATTGTAAGTTAAGGTCAGTGGTTTCTATAAGTACAAAACCTTATCCATCATCGAACAATAGGGTAGAACCTTTCTCCTTTTGGACTAAATTTATGTTCACACCGGGTCTACAATGAAACTTATATTGCTGATTTTGTCGCTGCATCTGATCCGGCAAATCATAATGCTACACTAGGATACTGCAAAACCCACACTACCAGCACTAAATTATTATTACTATGAAAGAATGAGTTAGCCCGCCTCTGCGGGGTCCCCGCAGCAACATATGCAAGGGACAAACGTGTCAATACCTTCTGGGAGAGGACGCGACGCGCTGGAGGAGATTTTATGTCTTCGCCAGTGACAACACTGCGACTGTCATTGTCTCTTGTCGTCGGATTAGCTATGGCCTGTGGGTTAGGGAAGGACAAGGATGTTTGTTGGAGCCCTAAGGAAGAAATCTCTGATATCACTGGAAGGCATTTTAGACGGAAACATTGCTTGGGGAAGAGCTCAGGTGTGGTCCCTTGATTAGATTCGCAGTTCGGGCTAATTCTATGAAGTATCACGGTCGTTTGTTATGCTCAGCATCATTGACAAACGCTTTTATTGGGGACTTGCATTCATGAAAGAACAGCATTCCGGCCACAACGTGTCAAGGATATTACGATAAAAAGTGGTGTATTGTCTGGTTACACGAGTCTGCTTCGTGCCATGGGTATAGTCAACCAAAACGTCGGATTCTATGCTTATTATTTCTGCAGAAGAGTGTGATGATAATCGGTGCGACAGTACGCTCTAGAAATAAACATTTTGGAGAATTTTCAGAGTTTTTCAGCCAGCACAAATAACAGTGGGCATCCTGCAGAGCTTTTTTTCAGGAAAATGGAAAAAACATTTGAGGTTTTTGAAAAGCTCAGAAACCCTCAGAACTATTTTATTTCCCTGGTAAACCTGTATTGGGTGCATATTTGTTTTAGTCGAAAAACCCTAAACGGGTTTTGAAAAGCCGCAAACTCTTAATTTTCGAGAGGGTATACATGTAATGCAGCGAGATGTCAACACAGAGTCAGCGCAATTTTGTTAGAGAGACGTGTTAACACGGAGCTAGCATGATCTATTTTTTAGTACTGACTGAGTAGTGCGTTGGTTAGCTAGTTCTTTATGTGCCAAAGGCTGACTCCTTTGGCAAAACGATATCGACTATTATGTACCGATATCTACAATGGAAAAAGTACAATGCGATACGGCACGAGTCGCCATTGTAAGCCAAAGCGATCTTTTCATTCAGCCGTCAATGAAATACCACGATAAATACTCATTCTCATATTATACATGTGTAATGAATGGAAAAAGTGTTACTTTTATTCTCTTGGCCAACAATATCTTCGATGGCCATGAACGTGAAGCAATGGCGAACCATTGTTCCTGTGCACACATTGTTGTACATATAGCTATGTGTGACTCAACCAACGACAAACAAACTACCTGCAAAAGTAAACAAGTTGAATTTAACACACTGCTGACGAGGAACATTTAGGCTGCTAATATGACCATGAGTTGTTTAAAGAAGGTTAAAACTAATTTCACCAATTGATGCACTAATTTGAGAGCCTGTGTTGAAGTGTATTAGTATTTGACAAACCGACCTGTTGTTGGTTTAAAGTGTAAACGTGGCAGGGATACGCTGTGTTGACTGCCAGGAGGTCAGAAGCGGGGTTATGGGACGTGATCAGCCACTATTGCTTTGGGGAAGGGAGACATGTACTTCAGGGAAGAGTTTGAAAAAAACTTTGGCTATTGACGCCTTCGAAATAAGTCTTCTTCTGCGGTTGCGCTTCTCATTGGTTTCGCAAAGTGCCACACTGAAGGCTCATTTACAAGTGTCGGCGATGTTTGGGGCAGTTATGCTTTGTAAACCGGAGTGCGTATCACTGCGGTTTCGTCGGTGCCACATGCTATTATCCAAGCTTTGGCCCAGCAGTTCTTGGACACTGAATTGGGGACCTACATGTATCTACAAGTATCAGCCATTTATGGGGGCAGTTCTTTGACGATGATGACCAAGAGCTAGCACATCTCGCTCACACCTTTCTCACTGTCAATAGGAGGTTCTTCAGTGCTGTCAATTACAATTTTTATCAAAGACTCAGCGGCAAGTTGCCCTGCACTCATAACATTCCGTTAAGGAATGATTCTGGAGGAGCGTTTCCCTGCCATCGCAGCGAAACTACACTTGGCTTCAGCGGTTATTTTGTACCTTAGAGTTATCCGCTGATGCGATCGGCGACTTTTGATGACACTTCAGCTCCCCAGCAAATGTGCTAGCAGGTAATTTGAATTACAAAATAACCGCGCGAATCAAGTGCAGGTTTGCCGCGGCACCAACAAAAGCGGGAAACTGGTCTAGTGAAATCAGTTCTTTACAGTTGGAACTTGCTGCCCACTTAAATGAAACTACTGAATTTCACATAACCTCACCCTCTGTGGTGCCCTGTCGCACACGTCCTCGAAGCACCTCTTCCTTACTTCAAGTGTTTAAACCTACATGAAGATCTTAAATTACTCATTTGGGTCAACGTGGCCAAAACCTGAAGTGCCCCACCAACGTCACTGCCATGGAAACTACCAAGATACATACATGATGGAGACAGTGTCTCCGGAACTGGTGAATCGATGTAATTGGGGCAGAAGAAAATTGGAAGTACATGTATCTCTGGTCCTAAATGACACACGTGCATGCTGTCCTCCTGGTAGAAAGCCGTCGAGCGTCGGACATGCACTCGCTATTCCTCCTACTTAGTTTGGGCCCGGTCAGTCGCGCACTCACCATCCGGTCATGCCAGGGTCACCATAGGGAGGTTGAGAACAACGACTTATCCCAGATCCCTATACGTTTACCGATAAACCTTTGTAGAAAAAGGACTAATATACGTATGAGGCCCGTGATAAGTCAATGATCTCAACACCCCTGTTCCCCTCTCGCCCGTAGAGGGAGGGAAATGAGGTGAAATGACAAGATGCCTTCGTTGGCTCAAGCCTGAAATGGATGTCAACTGACCGCCCTGATAAACCTACGGTTATATTTGGTGAGGAGTTTTATGGGAAAAAAATCTCTAACGAAAAAAGCATTTCTCAAATTTTACTTTCGTGCTTTCGCATCAACCATACATTTAATCTCCCACGGCGAGTTGTATAACGATTTTTGTTTCCCGCGTAGTGTCAACATCAAGTTTGCAGAGAAATCTGTTCTGTGCCATGTAAAAAGCAAGAGTCAGTCAAATCGTCCCCAGTCCATGCATGGAGATTACCCTGAGCTGGTGTTACCACTTTCCCCGGCCTAAAAACAGCTGTCCTCACATCGTGATACACCTTAACACAGATCAATGCTCCTCGACTGAAAATCCATCAGGAACTTTGGAAATACATCTCCAATTTCATACGTATTGAATGATGAGTGTGCATGAAAAAATAATCGAACCCGTGGAGTGTTGGAATACATTTCGATGGGCGCAGGACGGTGCAGGATATATGAACACTTAGTAACCCTTTACGGATTGATCGGAACTGATGGCATATGATGTCATGGAACACTACTGAGTCACACAATCTGCCGACATGAAGCGAAACAAGGGGTGCTACAGATTCAGCCACTTCATCTAGCGGCTAAGAGAACCTCAGTCATAGCGTAGAGCATAGTTTACAATCAGACGAACACGTTTTCAAGGAGTGAGTTCGATTGCCAAATCGACACCGCTATTTTAGCTAAGATGGTCCGCTTCATCGTTGCGTCATGGCTTGTTGGCGCTCGCTATTTTTTTAGCTCGCCTCGCTAGAACATAACACATGCATTTTCCACTGTTTTACCAGTACATGTATTTGAATAAATATAATTAAAGAGGCACTAGGCTCCGATACTTGATCATACATGAATAACCAGAAGAGGCTAAGAAGAGCCGTCCACCACGCTATCATCATGTTAAAACAAATCAAGACTTATATTCCTTTTCATCGCGGATAGAAATTATTTCAATTCTGCAACAAAAAAAAACGCTTTCTGATCTCGAGTGTCGAAGAAGCTATGAATGACAACAAATCTGATTTGGTTGGATAAGTAGAAATGCGAGAAGAATGCATAATTAAATGTGCCCTTAATTATTTCTGAGAGGTTGTGGATTTTGTCCTCGGGATGTGGCAATCTTTGTGGTTGCATTTGCGCGGTTGAGGACCGTGGACGGGTGAATGTTGTCTTAGCCATATTTAAGTTGCATGAAGTGCGATACGGTTGTACTGTGTCAAGGGTACGTATCGTTTCGCGCCGATCTTGATTCTCGAAGTTGTGACGTAATTTGTGCCAACATGAAATGCATGAAGCCCTGTAACCTTAGGTAAACACCTTGTGACTGTGTATCAGAATAAAATTACACGAAATCTCTTTACCAAAGTAGACACCCCATTGTAGGCGTGAAAGTGAAGTCAGTCCGCCGTCTTAATAGTCCTCACTATTATGCACTGATGTGTTAAGGATTTAATCACGAGAGACCTAGGCCAAATCATCATATCATATTCCACTGTGCTAGCTAGTTGCCGGTACTTCTCACTTTCAAGAAGAGAACGAGGAAAAGTAAGTTATAGAGTTTTGCTCCTTGAAAATGAAGAAGAGACATGTACCCGAAATGACTAAATGTCGTAAAGGGTTAAGTTGTAAAACCCCCAGCCCCTCTCGAGAGTCCCGTACAGCTAGAAGAGATATGCACACATTCTAAATTTTACTTCAAACTGTAATGCAAATAGTGGCTGGTCAACAGCCTGCTTTCAGCCACTCGTCGGGAACGGAGATCATCAAAATGTGTACATTATGATACACTGTATTATGTTTGCTGCGCTGAAGAGTGCCGTGTCATGTTGACATAAGGCCCGAACTTGGCCGAGTTTCATCAGCATGCACCATGGGTGCGTTTTCCCGCCAAATCGCGTGCTTGAGAACGCGTGAAAACAACTCCTACTCCTTTCGACCCAGTTTCATTTTCGATCCTTGCTGTTCAAATTGTTGAGGTATAGAAAGGACCCGATAGTGGACTTGGCTAAACTCTAGTTTCGCTGATATAAGACCAGTTGATTATTTCACAAGTGGTGCACGCCAATTTAAACGTTACAGTTGGGGAACGTAATGTTTTAGTAGTACATGTATATGGATCTACTAGTTTAAGAAAGTCATTCGAACGGTGATATAGTACGATGCCAAGGTTAGATACCACCAAACCAGCACAGTCACGAGGAGTTGATGGTGTGATAATCGCCGGAGAGATTATCATACGCTGATCGGGGCGCTGATTGTCCCCGCGATAATTTCCGAGCGCGATATGGATCTCGAGACGCGATGGCAGTCCGTGGGTGTGTCGGAGGTGGGAGCGATTTGGCCGCGGCATGTGGGATCTGCACCTCTTTATAATTGCTCGGGATGCTCTGTAGGAGATTTTCAATGCACATATATGTCTGGTGCACATACCACCTGGAGAATCAGCACAACATTTTCCGAGGGTATTCCTCGGTTTGAGGTAAGATTTTCTGGGAATGTCATCCTTTTCTCCGAAGTCATCTAGCTAACTTCTGCGTTCAACCTGGCTAACCTGCGGCGGAGATGAAGCGGCTTGTCGTTTCGAGGTCATGCTGTGTTCCCCAAAGTTTTTCCTCGACATTGGTGTCTACGGGCCAGAATTTCTGTCGTAAGTCCTGGTGCAGGGGACAGTCTTGTCGTGGATTGGTGTCTTCACTGCTGTCTGGCATTGGCTAACCCGCACAATATTTTACTAAAAAACTTTGCATCACAATCGCGATGAGATTGCTCGGGAAATGTGGTGCTGATTTTCCCGGGGTGACTGACACTGTGTACTGCAAGTGGCAACTATCAGTACACCTGGACGCAACATGTGCAATTGATAGGAAATGAATTTATGATTTACATTTGTATTTGAATGTTTCTCGAGAATTGAAAATTTTGCATAGAATAATTGAACAATTTGATGTGGGTTATATGCATAGACTACAATACTATCACTTATTCTAATGGTGACGAAGAGTTTTCACCTTTCAACATTCATAATGGTACTATTCAAACTTCTGCATGAAATGATCATTAAAATATCATAGGCTTTGTGTGCGAAAAAAAACATATAGAATACTTTGTACTCTAATTGTTTTTCCGTTTTGTTATGGCAACCTTATGTCGATTTGAAAACTGTCGGGCCTGTAGTTTATAGGCCTTAGTTGTATGAGTGTACATTCCTTAGTACATGTATAACCTTAATTTACTAGATTGCAACGTGTTGTATAATGAAAACAGGGCGCCATGGCAATTTAGGGGAAACTGCGAAATTTGCGGAAACGGACTAAAACAGAATGAGATATTCGAAATATCAAGTCCATAAAACTGCAGCATTTTGGAATAACCCAACAATTCTTTTCTAGGACCGTATCCACATTGGCCGTGGTGCATGAAGAGAAGACAAAACGCGGCGAATGTTACAAAAAATACGTTTTATATATCTAACATCAATTTTCTTACACTGATTTTAGGCTGTTTCCGCCCTGTTACTGCTTCAGTTCATGAGATCAGGAAATTCTCATCACCAGAGACAAAAATTCCCTCTTTCTCTGAAAAGAAGAATTCCATTCTCGATTACAGCAAGACTTCAAATCTTTTAAATGTCAGTATTTGCGCCTAAAACACTTCATACTCAAGCGACTGTAAGCATTACGTACTCGGAAGTGAAATCTACATCAGCAAACTGGCGTCTTTTTGTTTCGATGTTGACGCTAAAGCTTTCAAAGATGAGCATCACTTAAACTGTCACTTTCTGAAAACAAAAGGCAAAGTATTGACTCAATAGGTGTAGCTTTTCAAGTCGTCTTGAACTTGTCTATTTGCCTTTTTATTACGAATGTTTAAAAGCTTAGAAGTGTTGAAGGACATGAATGTATTTGGTGACTCTTACACCACTTGACAGTAAAATGTAAGAAGTTAGAATAAAGATAGTATTTATTTGTGTCGTTAGCATGGCAATTTTCATCATATTTTAGGGCTATGATTGACTCTATTGTGACATAGTGCTCTCATATCGCTGCGTCGTGCCCCCTCGATCGAATCCTTTAAAACAAGTTCTATAACTAACGCCGGTGCTAGCTTAACTTGGCATGAAGTTTATAAAGGACTTTACTGAAGGAGATAGCGCTATGTTTAGTTAACGCCTACATAAGTGACAATAGTCGTTCTGAACACCATGGCCCTTGTAAAGATACTGATACTTTTATCTTCGGGATTGGCTGAGATCTTGTTCTTCGTCGTCTTCCGTTCTTCTGCGGTCAGGCTGTCTGTAATATATCTTCAGTCTTGTGCCGATGGGCTGGGATGACATCGACGGCGACCTGTATGACGAGAAATATCCGTTATCCGTGTATTATTAGGGAGTTTTCGCAAAGCCCCCGAAACACCAAGGTAAACACCTATTCCGTTGTTTGACCTCCTGATAACGGAGTCGAACATTGGGATAGGCGTTCACGTCGACGTTTCAGGGTCGTATCGAAAACTCCCTAACCCGGATATTGCGCTCTAAAAAATGTTCAGTTGACTTTTTTACAATTTGCCACGAGTCTATGTACTCAGCATCTGTGATTTGATTACCCGATGAATGGCCCTCGTTTTGTGATAATGTTGTATTGCAGTGTGTCCACAATACGAAGCACTTATATCAGGAAGAATAAGGCATTGTCCAAGACAAGGGAGAAGTGATGCTTCAAGCTGAGTTTCAAAACCATCCGTGATACTAATATTACAATGAATATTGTTGGCCTTTGGATGGAATTATTGTTATTCTCATAATTGCGGTTATACATGAACACGTACATATTTGTACTGTCCTACAAAAGAAACATTCCTCAGTATCAATGCGTGTGTATACGTACAATGTATTCAGTTTTATAAGGTCAGTTGGTATTTAGGTATTAACGCGCCTTGCACCAAGTATCCAATGCATTTGTCACCGCCTCTTTTGCTCGCTTGATCCATTCATTATCAGCGAGTGTATCCAAACTTATCGACGGAGGAAAACCACAGTAATGTCAAGAATACTTGCCACTGACCTTAAAACATGAATGTAGAGTATCTAGTGCATCAATAGACTTTGTATCTATGAGGCAATGATGTTGCCTTGTAGTGTTGAGAGGATGTGGTTTACTTGAGTACAGTAGAACCTCTCTATTAAGGACACTCTCGGGATGGCAAGTGCTGTCCTTATTAGATAGGTGTCCTGATTAGAGAGGTCAATTTGAATGGAAACAATCAATCTAGGACCAAAACTAGTGTCCTGATTTATGAGGTTGTCCTTAATAGAGAGCTGTCCGCTAAGGGAAGTTCACGATGTTGCCTTGCAGTGTCGAGAGGATGCGGTTTACTCTAATAATCACGTTCTCGGTATGGGGACACAGCTGCTCTGGCCGGACTCCAGGAGACTTTGTGATTACTAATCTAAATTGGCAGGATCCGATAATCGATATGGCGTATTTACATCACGCACTAGGGGGCGCTGGTTGACTCTCTAGGTGGCGCTGATGTATCTAAGGCGCATATGATTGGGTGAGCAGTCGAGTTTGCCAGGTCAACGGTAGAGGGTCTCACATGGAACTCATGGAAACGAATGTTATTACTACACGTAGTATACATGTAACAGGATGATCATACCCTATGAGGAACTTCTGTCAAGAAGAGGTACCAATGATCATGTGAATTCCATGACATCAAAAATATTCTACGATATTCTTGAGAACTCGTGCCAGCTTCTGTATAACTCAACCCGGCCCAGTTCCTCAGGTCTTCAGTCAAATTCGCCTAAGGTCCGCCTCTAGTAGAAGGAATGGATAGCCTCAACGAATAAGGTGACTTTATATTTAGAGTCGGAATTATTTCAGATTGAGAATTATTCATTGCGCTGAATCCTCCTAACATCCACGCCTTGGTATTCGCCGTGTTGATCCAGCCTTCAATTTGTGTACACAGCCTCCTCTCCGCCGGTATGGAGCAATATCAAGGGATGGAAGCGACCAACTGCAGGCGCAGCGAAGGCTTCCAAAGTTTAAACAGGTGAAGGGAGGGCAAATTGAGTAAAGCAGACATTTTGAGCGCCGTTATGGAGTGCTTCAGTCGGTGTGGAGTATCTCAATAAAGAGGCCAGGTCTGACTAAGTCCACATACTTAAATTGTGTTTGTAGTGTCATGTACACGCAGTGTATTGGCGATGCATTCTGAAGTGCATTTTCTTGTAGAATGTGTGTAGATTGTCGGTTTGGTCTGTTTATGCATCCATGTACATATATGCATTTCATAAGCTACACAAATAGATGAGTCGAGGAAAAAAAGACAACAAAATAAAAAAGGTTAAACCTTTACGTTGTCTTTTTTAAACAAGGGTACTCTCCCAACCTGTGCATTGTAGTTTATTTTGCTCTTGACCATTTGTTGACAGAAAATTTGTGCGACACCGACAATTGAGAATAAAAATACTTTAAACAGGACTACAAATAGTATCACCTAACCTTTTTGAGCGGGTCAGTCGAAAGATCGATTCTTGAAGAATTTAGGATACCAAACTGAAGGTATGACTGCTGCTTGCCTCGCCATAACCGCTGCCGCCAGAACGAGGCACACTGCTTTATTCACTGTAATTAGTGCTACATTGTAACCAAGGCCTTTGTTATGCACAATTAATGCAAGATGCAAGCAGAATCAAAAAGGCGAATGTCATAGGGCCATCATACGCCACTGGTGATGAGAATGATAGTGACCAATTGCCGAGTTTTAACCAGACGTGTACACGTCCTTACATTTGATTAAAACTACTTGGATATTTTCTCTCTTTAAGACTGTATTTACATTACATGCACTCAGTAAGCTTTTTATACCATAACCATGCCATCTATCCCCTACGTATCCCAATATGACTGGCCTGTGCCCACTCACTTCACAAATTACAAAAATAGAGGCATTGCGTGCACGTGAATTTATTATTTGACTGTCCCTGTGCTGGTATTTATTCAATGAGGTTGTCTTCTCTGAGCCTAGCCCCAGGGAAGACCACGATAAGTTACAAATTCATCTTTAACACAACCATTCATGATACTACATATTGGCTGTAGTGTATCATATACGCTAATAAAACAGCTTGCACATACTTTCGCTGTGTACCGATTGTTTTGCCTTTAGGCGCGAAAATATTAAGAAATCTAAAGAACGCAATGAGAGTCTCTTGATACACCATTGGTTCAGGCTGGCGAATCCCCGCTGAAGGATCAGAAAGATGTACTTTCTAAAGAATTGAGGAATTGGGAAAGTAAGGGCTTCATAACAGAACTGTTCTCCTGTGTAAACATGGGCCTTCACGGCCTTCACGAACGATGACGCGAGAGTTGCACTGGTACTGACAGCAGAATGCATCCGCAGTGCAATACACAGCATCCAGAAGTAGATGCCTTCAAGATCGATGTCGCGAGAGTTGCACTGGTACTGGCAGCAGAATGCATCCACAGTGCAATACACAGCATCCAGAAGTAGCGGCCTTCACGATCGATGTCGCGAGAGTTGCACTGGTACTGGCAGCAGAATGCATCCACAGTGCAATACACAGCATCCAGAAGTAGCTGCCTTCACGATCGATGTCGCGAGAGTTGCACTGGTACTGGCAGTACAATGCATCCGCAGTGCAATACACAGCATCCAGAAGTAGATGCCTTCACGTTCGATGTCGCGAGAGTTGCACTGGTACTGGCAGTACAATGCATCCGCAGTGCAATACACAGCATCCAGAAGTAGTGGTCCACACCAACCCTGCAGTAACAAAACACTACGAAAACATCTAACAGCTTCAAGCTATTGAACTGAGAGCTTAGTATAACTAAAAAGACTAGGAGCAGTCGCCCTGATATTTTGAGCACACTATTTTGGCAAGACGCTAGATGGGAAATGTTGTCAATAGAATGTCACACCTAGCCTCATATGTTAAGCCAAGGTGACTGGGTGCAGACCGGGCGTCTTACCCGATGGGAACACGGTCATAAATGGAACTTATGAAGACCTGGTGGCATTTCTTGTTACCACAGTTGATTGTTCTTTATCTCATATCAAATGGCGTCAAATGAGGTATTTCGTATAAATTTGCTGCCCCCACCCCTAGACGTAATCAATGAATTGACAAATAAAACCTTTGTACCCCGGGCTCTTTCTTCTAGGGACAGAAATTCCTTTTACACCATAAAACTTGGCCTGACAGACCTTGTTTGTCTTAAAAAGGATCGTCTTTGATGGGCTTGAACACGATTGTCGATATAAACAACTTCATAATTACAGTTCCGAAGAAAACGTACATTTCACAGTGTTACTTACACAACTACATGTCTTGTCATTTCAAGTATTTGGTTGTGAACTTGGGTAAGTAAAAATGGGGTTCGTAAAAATGATCGTTTGCATTCCTCCTGGTAAGTTTACATAAAAAACACCGAGATAAGGAAAAATGATTACAAACTTTACTTAATTTATTATATCTAATGATTGTGCCTCCAATACAAATGTACTAAAAACGATATTTTGCGATGGCCTTTCGGAGCAAAGGTGTCAGTTCAGAAGGTGCAATCGAGAAATAGTCAGTAAAATACACAACCAGCAAGGATACAAAATAAATTGACTTCTTCCAGTGCACATTAACTGTGGCGGAAATAACAAGGTGATATTAAAATATCCTGCCATTATACGACGACTGGTGTATTCTTAGATGCAGAATTGTATATTTCACCCAGTGTCTGACGAGCCTGACATTTTAGACTTGGAGTAATTCGCCCAATTTCACCAACATCGAGGATGTCATTTCGTTTTATTTTGAAGGCGGTTTACGTTTAACTTGAATAACATTTCTGTTTACGCTCATCATTGACTCCTTGGTGCGTCCAGTTGGTTGCAATTCTGAATTCGATGAACATGTAATACCGTATAGCGCAAGCATGCATGTATTTCGCTCCTGCAGGAAGTCGAAGGAGCTGCCGCTCTCCCGGCCATATGTCCTGTCCTCATTTTAGACTTACCTTAAAAATAAGTTTGTGAAAGTCACGCCAAGTCAATCAGGGTAAATGGTTTTACGTAAGCATTAACCCAACGAGTCTAGACCTTGCTATGGCCTTTCTTTAAGGCTAGAAATTAAATCATTTTAGTGAATAAAAGAGCAGTCTTTTCAGAACGAAAGCAATTATTAGACTCCGACATTTACGAGTTTAACTTTTGAAAATCCACTCAATGAGCCGGGGGCAATTTTGTGCTGTCGTATTTCTAAATGTAGCCCACAAGGAAGAAGGATGAGGCGATGGACAAGATAGTGATAAGTGTTATCTTGTCTCAGCGTCTCATCCACTTGTTGACAAGAGATGAGGAAGACGTATTTAGAACATGGTTAAAATCCCTGCGTTTGTCCAGCGGCATATGGACATTACAAGAAGTGAACACACCCACAGAACGTCAGGTCCATATGGGTAATTGTTTTAATGAGATAACCAAGGTGAATGCTCGCTATTTCAAGCAATTAATTAACATGTACTTTACATTTCGTTTTTGCAGAGCAAAATAGTTCATTATAGGCTACATATTTTTCAAAGCATATGCCTTGGCCTTCACTTTTATGACGGATCTATCCGAGGAATCAACCAGCTACAGAGAAGAGGGTTTAACTGTTGTTCAGCCCCGACATATATAGACAGGAACCTGAGCGACCCAAAGAAATTCATTGCCAAAAAAATCCAGCTAGGGCCGAGTGGTAGACTCATCGTTGAAGGGATATTTGCGATCAAAGAGCCTCGTGTGTCAATATTTGGGGAAACAAACCTTGCATGTTGTTTTCCATTGTCATAAGCAACCGCTCACTGCGGACTGCGCATCCATTCAAAACACATTCAGTCAGGTTGCATATCGATGTCCGAGCGACCACAATAGCCTCGATTATTTTTTCTTAACATCCTGCCTTGCATCCTGTTGACTGGCGGATCCGCTACCGGAGTCAAGGTCGAGAAAAAAAGTGATGATGTCAACTTGATTTTGCTCTCCTCGGCATTTAAGTTAGATGGTTTTTTTTACCGCAATCCGTTGGTATCTATCCCAGTCAACTTTTGCAAATTACCTCAACCTTCGTGGTGTCGTCTGGCCAAGTGAAGTCGTAGATTTCAGCAAAGGATCCCAACTATCAGTAGAAAGGTCAACTTGATGAACATTTTAAAAAAACAGGTAGAATTTCGACTGATTCTTTTTAGCTAAGGCAGTGAAATCTAGAAGCCGTCTTCTGATTTCAAATGCTTTGTATCAGCATTCGACTGGTGTAATCTTTGCAGAAGGCAGAAGAAAACCACTTTTGGCTTAGATGTGTGGCGAGTTTCCCCAGGAATTGACGACTATTTGCCAAACCAAAGGTTAAAGGTCATGCGAATCTCTCATATCAGACTTGCAGCTAAGACTTCCTTCAAAGTAAAGGACCATATCTGGCATTATCGAAGTTAATCCAAGGGGTGTAGCCAGATTCAAGAATGTCCTTGGCAAGTTAAAGGATGCTATTTCTGTCGGATGCAGCGGACTGGGAAGCTAGGGGTAAGGTTCCCAGACTCCCTGACCGGGGATTGACCTGATACAGAGCTCGGCCCCTGTCACAGGTGCGCGGACTGATGACGGCCGCATCTTAAGAAGGGTAATCAGCAATGGATTGTCAACCCGATTCTGTTATCTTGAGAACGATCTGGGAAAATACTGCGCGGAATCGCGAGGGAGAGATTGTCATGCAAGGTGTTTTGATCTGTTTATTGTGTTCTATTCTTGAAATAACAGTTGAAGGCTATGTTCAAAGTTTGCCATCTTCTCATTTAGAAAGCCTTGAATTCGTCAGCATCTTTGTCGCTGTTAATTGCCTTATCATTTTTCTTGAGATGTCACTATGTGCAACTTGACACCCTTACCTTTATGATTGACAGAATATGAATCGAATGTTATTTTCTAGCAATAATAGGCAGTTTTCGCAACCCATACATACGAGACGAAGTACGGAGGTCTGAAATGTCATGTGCTAATTAAGTCCTGTGCTTATCATTTTACGCGACAATCGTAAATCATCTTCGATACCGGTACATATGCATACCTCCTAGTTGTTCGAGGAACTGGAGAAACCTTCTTAAAAAGTAGTCCATCAAGTACGTTTACATATTTTGCACTTCATCGTTCTTCGCTCTTTTTAAGAGTGGCTGAACAGTCTTATTACTGAGAAATTCACGATCGGCCATACTTTTGCACCCAAAAGGTAAGTCTGGGCAGCTCACTGCTCTCGAGGGAAAAAAATATGCAAGGCCGACAGGTAAAACGAAACCGTGAATTACGTGAACTTTTATATTATTGGTTAAAAACTTCAGTCACCCCACGAGCTATTTGATAATGTTTTCGTAATGATAAGGCAATACTACACCACCCTTATACAGCGGCGAACAAAATTACACAGGGGAACTTCATGAGGGTTCTGTGTCACAAAGGTTTTTTAGCGCTCGCAGATGCTGGGAAAACACGAAGGCTGGTGGCTAGTTGCTTGGCGTTTTTTTTGTGCATTGCTACGATATGACCATATTCGTACATTTTAACAGGTAAATCTCTTTATCTATTCCAAAGGCCCAGTACGTACATGCATTTAACGACACGTGCCCATTGTTCATGTACATTATCTGGTCAATTCCGATCATTCTCATTTGCCCAATGGATTTTTTTTTATCCATTTTGAGCACTTGAGGACGATTAAAAAATGTCTGCAACACCTCAAACTATCAACATTGAAATGTGATCTCGACTGCTTTTTTCTTACTTTTGACCGCTTCCATATTTTACACAAACCCAATTAAACGGTCTTCCTAGCGACCCCAAAACCACCACGGTCAAATCGAGGCTCAATGCATTACGCATTGAAATTATACTGCATTGTAACCAAGGTGTTTCGCAATATTCATCCCTCTCCTCTAGCAATATAAGACTCACCTTCTCATTAACCCACACCAGTCACCTCTCCATCAATTGTTATTCAAATCAGTCTTAATTGTTTCATAAATCTCAATTTCTCCCAGATTATTGATTTCATTTGACGCGTAAATTTGATATGAAATTCATGGGCACAATCGACCGGGACGAGTTGCCACAGCTGGTGCTATTACTGTCATTTTACAGCTGATCTATCGCATGTGGAGGGTCTTAAAGGCCTTCTCCGTTAATTGAAATAAAAAATCGAAAATTGAAGCTGTAAAATTTGAAATATTCCAATTGTGTGAATACATACATGTACGTTCAACAATGATGTTGTGTAGAGTGATATGCAAATTCATATACAGCACAACTGGGACTAAGAGTTGCTGTCCTTTATGGAGTGGTGTCCTGATTACAAACGTAATTTGAATGAAAGTGACCAATTTTGGACCAAAAGGAGGGTCCCTTGTTTTCACAGTTGTCCTCTAAGAGAGACATCTATATACTATAAGTGCCAAGTCTCAGTGCATTTTCGTGCATAATAGCTGCACGATGGTGATGTATATTTTCAGTTATCCATGCCACAAGAAAATATAACCAAGACGAACGGCGTTGGCCTTTAAATGATAAAATGATCCCCGGTGCAATATTTGCATTTTTGTCCACAGTTTTTCTTTCAGGATATCGCGCCGGGGTATCCATGATGGTACGTGTCCCAACTCAAGGTGAAAGTGACGGGAATTCTTCTCGACACAAGGCTCAGAAGCCGCAGCGTCATTTCTGAGATCTCCTGCCCTAAATGTTGGACCTTGGAACATGCTTAGGTTAGAAACATGGTAGGACAGACCCTCATACTTTTTCGGTCTTTAGTGTTGCGAAAGCCGCCTATTTAAACGATCTAGAGTAAAGCATACCATATACCCAATCTATTGACGTATGGCATGAGAGTCAGTCCATCCAATGCTATCGTTCAGAGTGCTCCCCCACTTTCATTATGTCTACACTTCCGATCATTTCATCCCACCGGTCCCCAATCCCCGTATTTCCGTAGTTCCTTCCTCTGTAAACAGACTGACACAATCCAAGCTTAGCTGTGAGGCGATGCTGTATCATCGCTATAGCACTGAAGCCCATGCTCAAAGCTATCATTGGTGTGTCTGAATCTGAATAAATGAAATGGCAACTCGGGATTGAAGGCGAAAGACTGTGTCATCTTTGGTGAACCCAACCAAATGTACTCCTCCTGGTCACCAAACTTAAAAGTGTAAAATGTTAAAAATGTGGTTGACAAACATAATCGTTCCAGTGAGGCATGAATACACATCAATATAGATGGACTATTTGACGAGTTGGAGCCAAAATAAGCCATGTGCAATTTTCACAAAACCCAATCACATGATTACATTGCCAACTGCTGTATCATTGAACACAAATTTTTGTTCTATGTGACCGTCACCAATGCTTATTGCTTTTGGAATACATAATAAATCGTCTTTCGTCGCAAGAGTACAATATTGTTAATATCAAGGTACTACAAATGCCTATCATCAAAATATCGCTTCTTTTTTAAACTTAAGACTTTAGACTTAAGACCGCAATCTGTCTGGCATTTTGTTTTAGAATTCTTCAGTTATGCCATCGATTTTCATGTGCTCATTCCTAATCATCAAACCATAAGCGGCCCAAACCTTAAAGCGTTAACAAAGGGGCGGTGTACCATAAGGCGCCTTAAAGTTCTTGACCATATCAAGAAAATGGCAAAACTGGTTTGATATTGTTTACAGGGTAATAATCTAACCATAAAACACATATGGATCATTCGAAGGAAAAGCATAAATTGTGGATGGCTCTGTGCGCCAGTCAACCGAGTGACAGGAGAGTCAGATAGTCTTTTATTGCGCATAAGTATCGCTGACAGGTCCACAGTTTATAGTGCGCCATTTTAACCCCTGTCTCGAACGCAGAGGCTAGAGTACAGAATACTAGAGTTTATTCAAAGATTCTGTTACGGAGGACTTGCGAATTCTGGATTTTGAAACTTCGCATTTTCCTTAACCAAAAACTGGGTCAGTTTTTAATGAGAAAGAGATAGACTATGTGCCTCAAACACATTTGAGTTGTTGCCAGTGCTGGGGTCCTGGCTTGGTGACTAGCATTCTCAGGCTTGTCGACAGCTAGTAACCGACAACAAACGACATAGTTGCGCACAACTAAAATGTGTGCACATTTTTTGCGTCAAAATTGGGTTTGGGGAGCTGCAATTTACAACCACCCAAGGACGAATATTGCCCGAGAGTTCTCACGGACCACAGCCGAAGATATCAATCCCAACCCTACTGTCGCTGTCATCGACTTGCCAGGACTAATTGCAAATTGATTAAAGATCCCATCATGAATTTAACATTAGCTCCTGCTGCCCTTTTCACCAATCAACAAGTCCACATTTCAACAAATGAAGGGTTTTATTTGAAGACATGAAACGGAAAGATCATTGGTCCGTGACGGGGAGGACTCGACTGACACGTTGGCCTTCATCTGTCTTCGCAAGTTGAATTATGAGCGGGCAAGATCATGAGATGAGATCGGACTGGAATATTTTACGCGCTTCGTGCACCCGTTTTCTAAACCGGGCACATCCACTGGTCGTATTTTTAAATTTTGATGTTTGCGCTTGTCCAGGCGTGACAGCCCGGGAAGTAATGACTAGCCGGATTCGGCAAAGCGATCTCGGGTCTTTATAGACAAAAAGTCCTATATTTAGTGATGGACAAACTTTGTCATTTGATCATTTGCTGTGGTTGTCACGACTGGGTTGAACCAACTAAACCTGGTCATGGGCAAAGTCAAGTCAAAACATAGCAGTAACATTGCGAAGAATTGTTAGAGGGAATACCACGTGGTCGAGAAAATGTAAGCAATGCTAGCTTCCCTTGTATTCGAAGCGCACCGATACCCATGGGGCTTATTGCACCTTTTATTTTTTCTATTTCTCGATATCTCTATATGCCAAAGTAAAATCTATAAAATCTATTGAAGCAGTTATATGCAAGAAGAAAACTGTTCGACAGCCACTCAAGTCCTATCGTGTCATCTTCTTTCAAACGGTTACTGTATTGCTGTCACCACTACTTCTGCGAACGGGGCAGTCACATATAGGCCAGTATAGATGGCTAGTCCAAAGTTTCAATCAATATATGTCAAATCTATTGTTGCAGTAGGCTATTTCTGTTGCAAGTCTTTCCAGCCATCTTCCCTCAAATTGCCAGTAAACCGCTGCCATCACCACCACTCCGAGTGAGTCAGCCACCACGTCTCTCAGAGAGAACTGAAGTAGAGTTAACAGTGTGAAGAGGCAAGGATATCATATTAATTCTAGTGTCATCAATCCCTATCAACTGCATCCTCTCCACCGAGACGAGGCGACGTTTCCTACCCAGTCTCCTCGGAATCAGCCACTGACGGGAAAATGGCACTCAACTACATCCGGGTCTTATTACTCACTACGCGCATGCGCTCTGGACTGTGACGAGGATTTAGGGGGAGTGATGGCCATGTGTGTTGACTGTCAGGCACACTGCATGTAGCACAATCTGCTGTCTTATACATAAATAGCGCATTTAAGGGTAGGCCGGGGGTTTCGTAAGTTCGTTTTTGTGAACCGATTTAAAAATGCCCAGTTTGATTAACTTTACACTTGATTAGTTGTCGTAGCATGGCTTATGCCTGAATAAAGGAGATTTCCTATGGGAATATGATCGATATATTTTAACAGAAAAAACCCCCACTATATATCATTAGGGGTGAACTTGCTAACAGCTAATGCCTATAGATAGATATCGAAAAAAACCTTCCAGTTAGGGCCTGAGGAAATTCTTGAACGTTTTTAACCCTGAAATAATCTAAAAGTACTTGTTCATTTGAAAACTTATCGAATTTTCAATAAGACGGTTTTAAAAACGTACATTTCCAATGAAACTTTTCAGTTTGTGTATTCATCCGTGGTAAAGGTAACTCAATAATACGGTAAATATTTCCGATACTCAATCAAAGCAGATTGGCAATCATTTATCGGATGATCGATTGTCGGACACATTTTCTTTTCTGTTGAAAAGCTCGAGGCTGGACAATAATGACAAACTGTAAAAAAAAATGCAATCAAGCCTGGGCATTGATTTACTTATGGAAATGTAAAAAAAATATTTGTATCTTGGTATCAAAGCACGGAAAACAAATTTGAAACCGGAAATAGAAAGTTAATTGAATAAAATATCATATCAGTTGAACTCACGTTTTTATTTCACTAAATGACTTATCGTGCATATATTAATGACATCTCGTTCTGGTCCGCATTTTAGCAGGATCTCTGCCCACCAATCAGTGTGCTTGTTATAACTTGTTTTGAGTAGTCATGGTGATTGGATTAACCTAGTCTGTTGCCATAAAGCACAGCATTCCTGTTAACTTTGTAAGCCTATAACGCGCACTGTTATTTTGAACCAATCTTTACCAACACAACTATTAAAGCGCAGTTTTCGATACATAAACTAGTTCACGATTTATCAATTATTTCTATCGAAGAAAAAAAATTGATCATATCCTTGTTAAAATATGCATGAAAATGTCCTCGTTGCTTTAAGATATTAGCAACGTGTATACAAACCGATGCACATGAAACAACAATACTCTTTTCAACATCTATACATAGCTACTTTTGTTTGATGATTCGTTTTTCTGTGTCAGAACCCGCGATTTAACCTTTCCCCCCCGTATGTATGGTATATCTAATTCAAGGTAGTCAACCGTTTGAACACAGAGCAAGCTGTCACGGGTTCAATTGGTTGACTGAGTGAGCCACATCAAATCTAGATGGGGAAAAACATTTACGCACATATTATATCAAAGTGCACTACGGAGAGGTAAACGGTACAATGTATTGAGTTTTCGCCCGAGGCCGACTGCGATTACTCGGTTCTGATATTGGCCCCGCGGCTGAAGCCCCCGGGGCCGATTTTGAAGCGAGTGAGAAACAAAAGGAGATAATAACGGAGAAAAGATAACATTGTTTGATCAATGTGGAGACGCTGGGGGATATTGTTAGAGCTTTTTGGATCCCAGCGAACGTAAAAGCCTTTGTTTTATGCGGCGTTCATTGTTTGGTAATGTATCTTCGGTAACCAACCTTTTTCGCTCCGACCTACTTCTCTTTGCTACGTTTGAAAATGGCAAATCCGCGAGTTAGATTATCACTGGTTATGGCCTTCACTTGAGCTCCATCCTCGCGATGTTTAGTGAGACAGCCAGTAGGCCTACCTCCAATTCTGAATCAACAACAAAAAATTGACTTTGACAGCCATTGCGTGCAGGGCGTATCAAACATGAAACATTTTGCTTGGAGGATTTTTAATCAGCCTTATATTTTCTCTAGCTGAAATGTTGAAACCATGTTCACACTGGCGACACACCGTCCCCTTTTCCCCGCGGACGCTCCCGGTACCGGCGGAGATGGTGATCTCATTTACGCGAGAAAACCAACCAGGCCAGATGAAAATGCCTTCAATTTGATACTGCTAGAGCAAATAACTCCTCATCTTTACGGTTATCGAATAATTCCACATAACCCATAATAGGGCTGTGATATGAAGGGACATTATCATCAACAAAATCATGGTGTTTGAAGCGGAATACGGGAATATATATACCGACATTTGACTGTTTCGCCGGGGTGATGTTGATCATGTAAACTATATTCGCTGTTCATCTGAAACTAGGCGTTCGTATACAGTCACATGTTGTCAAACGCAATGAAACTTGCCCAAAGACCTACACATTCAAACTCATTACCATCTTCTGTTTCAAAGTATCACTTTTATTACATAACATCACAAACGTTTTGATGTTAGGTCATGTAAACAAACTTACACTGCAAGATAAAAAAGACCTATAAACACGAAAATAAAATGGAAACGCAACGGGTCAAAGTGGACTATTTGTTCTAGAATGTAACAAGAATCATATGACGCAACCTCATACGGAGAAAGGTCATTTCCACTGATGAAGCTCTACAACAAATGCGTTGTGACTGCACAGTAGTGACTTTTTAGAAATCACAAGTAATATATGATTTTCGGCAAAATGCGAACTTCAGATTGCACTGAATCAACATGATTGCATATTTCTCTGGGATACAGTGATTTGCAATCGATATCATTTTCCACATCGAGACAGAATGATGCTTCGTGACTGGGAGACAACTGAAATTTAAAGGAATCCAATCAGGAAATGCTGTTGAAAATTGTTTTGAACGGCCCGCCCTGAATCTTTTTGGCGGAATAAGCTTTCACCAGGATACACTGCTGCTTTCACTGATAATGATATTTACTATGCTAGTGCAAATGAGGATCCTGTCAACATAACTAAATCCCTTAACTACTGGAATTTGCCACCTAATCGAACTCCTGATATTACTACGAATCTACTATTGATGCATGTATGACTTACTAACGACGTCCAGACGCTGTGTACATCTTTACACAACCACGTCAATGTTGACTGATTCTAGTGTGAAATACCATCCTCTTGTATACAGCTGATACTTGTGAGCAATCAAGCTGTGCATCCAAGGATTATCAAACTATTTCTAAATTGTTTGACTAAGAACAGGTGAAATTGGAGCTTACAAATATGAATTGGTATGATTTCGACATGTGGTTTCGAGGGTAAGGGTGTTGTGGAGGAGTGACATGTATAGAAATACTGTACACTGCCATTCGCGAAGATTTCGCAACAAATAAAAAATGTCACGCTTATATTTAAACAGATTTGAAATTAATATCGGTTTGTCTATAATTGAAAATTTTTATTCGTGAGTTTTATTCACGCGACTCTGGGTTATTCGTGAAATGCGAAAAAAAACACCCGCGATTTTCAGTAAATCTGATGCTGTTGCTACTAGGCTAAGCCGTTGCTATCCTTACACTATCAGGCTATGCTTTTGTTTAAAGATTGGATTCTTTTTTAAATTCGACATCAAACATGACGATGCCACACGGATGGAAACAACTGGTGGTGTCTTAGCCACGAGAACTTTTCTCCACAAGGACTGAAAAAAAGATTACATGTAAATGGGGAATGTAAATGATAGCCGGCGTGGGTTGTACATTGTGTTCGGAGAGCACACCAGTGTCAACATACATGCAATGATTAAACAAGCTCCACCATGAGAGGGGACTATTCGGGCTTACAGAATTCCCCTGGACGATTTGAACAACCTCTTGAAAAATCAAGCGTTAGGAAGTCCATACAGAAGCAACATTTTGCTTGTCAAATCAACAAATGCAGTCTGAAGTTATTCCAAGGCAAGCAGCCTTTAAAAACGTATTTGAAGTTCGATCCCAGAGGATCCCTATTGGTCTTGATGGCCCGACAAGCCCAATTCTATCAGATACCATTGTCTTACTTAGCCAAGTAATCCAGGACACACGCACCAGTTCAAATATTGTGCCTTTCAGAGCTGGTTACGGAAAACGATTTCAACCAGCACACATGCAGATTTTAGGAAAAACCTTCATTAAAACCGCTGGTAAAACATATTAATGAGGAACCATGCTGCGCAAGATTGCACCACAAAAACCAGCCAACCTAAAGTGGTCCTTTGAGCAACTAAAAACCGGAAGTTCGCGCGAATAATGAAAGACGGGCGAGAGAAACTTGCTTGTGAAACGCGGAGGAGTCATTGATCATCATAAACAATGTATTAACCCCCTAGGTGATTTTGCACTTCCATGTGGCACAGAAGAATGTACATGTACATGTAAATGCATTTACATTGCCAATTGTTCTTCCCTATTCGTTATAATCAAAAAATATCGATAAGAGGATCGAATGAGACTTTAAACCAAGTGTCTCCGTACCTGAGTGCCTATGCCAGGGAAGAGAGCCGACACACGACGGCAATGCTGCTAAAGCTTATTAGAATGACTTGCTTAAATTTGGCAGCTTAATAATCCATTGGTCCCCCGCTCTTTTCAAGTGTCTTTTTCACTCGCAGACTATCAAATTGACTACCATTCAACCAATTACAACACAGTCATTAATTACACCTTTAATGATGGGAATACTCCCAGAGCGCACCACGACCGAAATGCATCACACCGGGCGTGACGTCACGGGTTGTCCCCCATCATTTTCGTGTCTCCTTTTTCACTTTCATCGCGGGCAATTTCTCCTCCGTTTCATTCCGACTGCGATAAGTGGCTAGACCCCCAGTATGAATGCCAGATGACTGTATCATGCTAACACATCGTCCACCACACGCAGTGATAACCGCTGCTTATTCACTGGTTAATATTGCCATGAAATTGCCGGATTGGGCAGTCTATCTTCCTAATCATGTATTGAGGCTGCACAGTATCTATCTGTATCTATCATGGTGCATACATGATATGGAATGTAAGCCGATTTTGTAGACGTCAGATAGAGTAGGCTGATATGATACGAGTATGGGTAGATACACTAACGAATTTTATCAAAAATATACATGTGTTCATGTATAAGGCGAGCACAGTTGAATACTTTTGATAATGTTAGACTTCCAAAAGAAGGGAATGCACAATTTGAGGCCTAATGTCGTTCAAGCTTTCTCATCATATGACGTCCCCTGAAAGTGATTTTCACATTATTTTGGCTTGATGTGAAAGATAAGTATGCATATGCAGATTAGGCTAAAATAATGACGCGTAGTGAATTTTTAGGTTCTTTCAGTTTAGGCTTCTTGACGACAGACAATGAAATCGCAATAGGTTCCTGACCGAAAGAGTAAAACGTAGTCTTTTGCTGCCACAGCTCTCTCGTCTCAATTAAACACCATCTCGCTTTGATGTAATGTGCAATGTACGGACATTCCCTACTCCAGTCATGGTTTTGGGTCCGAGGATGCTCCCTCCCGTGTGCTTACAATTCCCATCAAGCAACAACGTTACACTTAAAGTATACGGCTTACAACTCCAGTTTACACTTTCTATTCCAACGATGGTCAGTCAGCCGGGTCTTCAAGTACAAAATTCACCATTATTTACAATAGATGATTTGTAAACAACTAGCATCACGACCACGAATGTTTCTTGTACGTAGATTTACCTCCCCCCATCATGTAATATCCCGAGCTCTTCATCAATGTTGACATGGTCATCAACGTTGAGGACATTCAATCACAGCACACTGGCTAATCACAATGAGGTTTTCCTGTGCTACTTGAGTCGGGACAAGTACGGCTAGGCCAGCGGCGAATTCTTGAGGAGGCTACGTTGATTTCACGCACTGAGAAGTGCAGCTTGAATCCAGGAGAAGTTGTATTTCTACGATTTGCTGTTGAGTAGGTTCTTGACGTACATATCGATGTACATGGAATGTACTTACCTGGAACTGCGAGGTGAAATACATGCACCGTGATGTAGGAGCCAAGCGAAACTTACTGTTTGAGTTGGTGATTTATGTAGAAACAGTATTAAAGGCATGTAGTGTACTTTACGGGCACATCTACATGATTTCACGCTCTGATAGTGCAGCTTGAAGTAAGGCAAGATGCATTTTACGATTTTCTGTTAGTGTATGTTCTTTACGTACATTTAAAATATACATGTAACAAACCAGTTGCCATGCAGTTCAGCTATGTTGCACATGCAAAGTCGAAGTATCTTACAGATTCGTTGCCGGAATAATGTTATTGTTTAGGTGTCGCCATGGCTACTGCGTGGATAGGTGGAAAAATACAGAGGTAACTAATAAAGAATCACAGAAACCTGTTTTCTATTGAGGCCTTTAAGAGAGTGCCATCCTTTTTCATAATTGAAGTATTCGAAGCAATTGTAACTGATTATAATGAAGGAGTCTGTTGAAAGAACCCCGAAATACCGGTACACTAGCACTTATATGTCTCAGTATCACAACCAGACACACATCTGACATTTACGAAATGTCACAATCATGGAAACTTAACCCGAACTTTAGCACCGCTGACCGGCAATTCCTGATTTTCCTGTCCGTGTTTCCGCTGCCTCGGCGGCGTCTCAAGGCTAGTCATCATTGTTGGACGTCGTCGATTGATCTGGAGAAATCCTATCTTAATCAGCCACCTTGTTGAGTTGGTCGATACGCTTCTAACTGGCGAACACGGCAGCGCCGGGAAAATTATCTTTTGACGAACACAGTTGGTGGGCCAGATATGTCATTATATTTCCCAGCTTCGTGAAGACGCTGAGATTGGAAATCCATAGCTATGACTCGGATCTGTTTGGTCGTAGTGGATCTTGACTGCAGATGCCATAATGACTGTTCTGCCTTCCGATATTCGCCAATTGAAATTACCAGCATCTTATGAATATTTGTCAAAGTGCTAGAGCAGACTCCGTATGTTTGCATTCGATTGGAGAAGCCGTTACATGGTAAATGACTGCACTCGGCGAAAGATTTTAGAACATCGTGGGCTAGAGTTAGCTCAGCCTTGTGATTTCGCAGTTTGTTGATTTACCATGATATATATCGTTTCCTGTGTAAATGCCGTGGAAAAACTTCTTGCTCTAGCTCAAGAGAACTGTCCCTGAGGTTGGTGGCCAAACGGGCTTCCTGATTGGTCAGGAAATCGCACGTACAGGTCTGATATGGGTTCGAGCCATGTTTTTAACTTGAACACATTTTGTACGCTTGGTGGGAAAGTGCTGTACGGTAATCTTCATGAAAGTCTTTCAAATAATTATTTGAAAGCCCCTGTCTTTATCAAGAAAAAAAGGTTGCATACGAAATTTTGTCTTTTTGGTAATTCATGACAGTTTTGAAGCATTTTTACTATGGGCACACAGTTATTCCATTGATTAATTAGAATGTATTAAAAGGCGAGAGAGCAGAGAGCGTCATACTTAAACAAAAGCTGTAAAGGTCTTATTGGAATTCAGGCCTTTCTTTCTCTGTCTGTATGTTAGTATGTACTAAACATTAGATTAGTTCATGTTTTCATGTATCTTTATGTCTGTATTCCCCGTTCATTGCAGTTGAACCCGATGATTGTGTAAGTTTTCAAGATTGTAATAAATACCGTTTATCATTTTAATTGTTAATATGGTATTATCAATATTGAAAATGATAGCATTTTTCTCTGTGAATATTTCCAAACATCAAAAAAAATTTAATCATAATTTCCTTAGTATCAAATTGTTTTCATGATAATGGGTTAAATCGATTTTCACGTTAGCTTGACTGTACACATCTTTAATTGCCAAGCCAAACAAAGAAGCGAAGAACACAAAGGCAACAGTCGCGGCTCCGTTGGTGGCACAAGATCCATTGTGTAGCAGTATGCCCGAGAAAACTGATTAGTTAATAGATTTTCTCATTTTGTTTTCATCTCATCAAATCTCGTGTGTACGTGAGCACGCGTGAGTGAAGGATGCCGTACGTACTGTGGCCAGTTTAGCCCTGTTGATGCCAATAGGAGTCTAATGATGATCTATCAGCGTGTTCACTGTGAAATTCATTAACCAGTTTGGTGTAAATACCATAAAAGTGTAAATAAGCATAAATGAGGTTTATTTCTATTGTCGTCGATATGAGAAAGCCACGACATTGTAAGTTGCATTCATTTCAGAATGAGGTACACGAACCCACGAATAAGTTATCCTTTTTAAATCCAAACTTGCTGCTGTAACTAACTAAATTCAGTTATTTTTATACACTTTTCCTTGCGAACTCCACCCACACCATCACAAATCCGTCAAAACACAACAAGAAACTGACTCCATGTGTACGCTCGTACACACACCTATAATTGACAATGATTACTGCCTACAATGCAAAAACTCTGCCATTATAAAGCTAGTGAAAAATGATAACCCATCGTTATAAACAAAAAGGTTAAAGGGTAACCTTAGACTCTGACACCCGGGTAGATATCAAACAACAAATCGAACGATTAGTTGTAAACATTAAAACAAATAAGTATCAGGGAACTAGAAATCAATTGAAACAATAGCATTTCAATAGGTAAACAATGGATAACGAGGCGAATATACGTATAGGTTACCTACTGTAATACGATTTAATATGACCCTAAAGGTATTGCTGATTTCCATCGATACTCTATTGTCACCTCTATAAGGTTTGTGGTAAAACTCGTGACTTGTTGTACAACTGACTGCCACTCGAAATGGCTTTACAAATGTGAATAAAGAGTGTGTTGGGAGATATTTTCATAAAATGTTGAAGGTCATGGTTATTTCTGATATATATCTACCCATTTTGTGCATAATTAAGTCTGATAAGTGCGCCTCCTTATCTGGTTCATGCTGGGGTCTGATAAGAACTTTTTTGGTAAAGATTTTGTCTGATAAATATTAATTTTTTTACATTATTGTGTCTGATTATTCATTTTGAGTATTCATTTTTGTCGCCAAGATCTACATTTCTGCAGAAAACACAACGAAAATTATTGTTTTAATTTTTTCCCATTCGTCTGATAATAGAAACCTGTTTCGGTTCATAAACATGTTTGTTACAAAAAAGAAAATAAACAGTGTAGTGTTCTAGGGTCAAACCTTTCTTAATCAGTGTCAAAAGTTGTTAAACCTCAATGGTTAGATTTCTTACTTCTAAAGGCCCGACTTTAATCTTCAAAAAGGAACATTAGTTTTTTGGCCCTAGCTTCACCCGTTCCATTGAAATTTCACAGTACTAATACTTTAAGTTTAATACCAGTGTAAAAAGCCTCAAATGCGATTTCCTGAAGTGCCTTGATCTTGAACAAAGTACCCTTCAAAATGTTGAATTTGTACTCAATAATCAGAGCGAATAGGGGTTAGCACCCGAGCCATTGTTGCAGGATTAGTTCGAGACGTGCAGGTGCGCGCGCATCTAATATGACGTCATGCTGTGACGTCGTAGGTGTAATTCTCACTACTAGAAATTGCTTGGATGTGGGTAACATTACGTAATCGCAGTAAGATAAATCAGCTGGTGGCCTTAATTATTTTTGTGATGAGAATTAGTGGAAACTGTTGACAGCTAAATTGCCAATCTACTTTTTCTCTGAGCTTATCCAGTTTTGATCAACGCGAAAATCGTCACAACAAGGACAACTAAATGTGTAGATAAATTATACAATCGGAATGCTTTGTAAAACGCCGTTTGACCGTTTCAAATCTCTTCCGGTTTGTTGAGGTAAGTTGAAAAAATTAAGCTAAATTGAGCTCAATCTGACACTTTCTACCATGTTTCTTTCAGATCTGTCCTGAACGTTTTAATGATGACTGATGCTTCTCATTGGTAGTACTGTTAATAACCTTGTCGTCAGGCACAAAAAAATAGCTGGTTTTGTTCCTGGAGCAAATCAACCGACCAAACTCATCAACTAAGAAGCTAGACACTTTCCAACATTTTATTTGTCACTGAGCGTTTTTTCAAAATAGGAAAAAACACCCTATAGACAGGAAAAAAAATTATAATAAGTTCAATTCGTCCCCAATCGGTCTGACGCGGACAAAATCACAACCAGATTTTTGTATCGAAGTCAATTCAGAAGGCACTCCTCACAGGCCAACTGCTCCCGACACCATACGCAATTCACGTACTGATGTCAATTAAACCGTATTTGAATCTATAGTCTTGTGGTGTTTATCAGCAGAGGCGATATGATGTCAACTTTATGAGTATGGCGAATGCCTGGGATCAAATATAAAAAGTTATTAATATGCTTGGGAGTGTTGTTCAACAGCCGTGGACCCAGCAAGCTATTTCAATAAACAAACAGATGCTAGAGTACACGTATTTCTCTGAATGGGCTCTGAAGCTTGCTTGGTACATATTTATGATCGGAATCCCCAAGTCGTAAGAGCGTGAAAGGCCATCGTGGTGTCACGAAGTTTAACTTGGAGCAGCTGATGTGGTAGTTTATGCCGGTGAACATACATAGAATCAGCCAATATTAACCTAGGGTACTCAAAGACACACACGGAAAGCATATCGTACACCACCGCCATGCCTATACATGATCAGATCCGAAAATCGAAAACTCCTTCAGGTCAGCTGCACAAGGTCAACCTCGATCGGTCAGGATACTTGAGAAGACTGAAAGTATGGATGAAATATCATCTGTTATGATCTTTTGCAGCACTCTGGATGTCTAAGCGCGTTGAGCAGGGTTCAGTTGGAAAAGTGCTATTTAGATGCACTATGAAGATGCAGTTGTCTTCACGAGAGACTAATTACAATGGACTGGCTGTGTCAATGTATTTTTTATCAAAAAAGGACACTGGCTACTGATTTGGCAATGTCCATGACGTCAAGTTTAACGTATGATAATAGTCAAACCACTTCTGTTGAAGTAGGTTCAAAACAAGCTTTATGAAAACATGTACCTATGTTTCACTGGTCTAAGACCGATTGATCAAAACGACGCAGTTGAAACAAAATCCAAGCGAACCAAGACGTCATGTCCATCGGTCAAGTTGGTGTCGTCAACCACTGTCTGTCGAAATTCAATATGTTGAATGGCATTGAATTGAATGACCATGAGCATGTTTTGGAACCTTACTTGAATATTCAAAAGTGGCCTTACAAAGTGAAACTCGAGTGTGCATCAGACGCAACAAGCAAATAATTGTCCATCGAGGACACCTGTTGTTTATAACTTTTTTACATCAATAGAAACATCACCAATCAGTCGTTAGTCGCGCCCCGTTCGTGTCTATTGTATACTTATGGAGGTTTCTAAAAAAATGAAATGCACAATGCTGTAGAGCACTTATCATACAATTCTCTGACACTTGGTATTTATTGTATTTGTACATATGTCCAAACGTCCCCGTCTACCAAACTTGGTAGTATAAATCAGAGATTCTCTTGGCTATACTTGGCAGTATAACTCAAAGCTCCTCTAATTTCTATTGGTAGTATAGATCAGCGATTCTCTGTCTATACTCGGTAATAGATATAGCAATGATAATCACAAATATTTCACCTCAAGAGAAACCCATGTATTGTATTAAACATGTAACATTTGGATCTCTGTTGAATGCTTATGCATGGTCATGTTGGTAACATATGCACATGCCAGTGAAACCATTTCATTCATTCCAGTGATGGCTGCACCCCAGTTTTGTTTAGAATCACAGTACATTGATGCACCCAACGATGTTTCCAATGTACCGTCATCACCGTTCAACCTAAGCTGGAATACATTCGACACGGGACTCTTGTTTCTATCAAAATGATAATTGAGAGAAACGAGCTGTTTGTACACATGACTCAATATTTGTGCCTCGCTCGTCTCAGCATATTTCTGAAAAATAGACAATTAATTAAGAGACACTCTGGTGGCCATCGCTGTCTTTGAATGGCAAGTGATGTCAAGATTGTTTGCTTCCAAATTTAATTCATCTTCCATCGAAATCTTTACTATTCGGAAAATTAAGTTGCAAAATCGATGCAGTGTTTCAATGCAGTGGTACATGCATCCGATGTCCCAGTGTAGCAGTATTTTAATGTCCTATGACACGCTGTCCAGGGGGCAAATGATTCTGTTATGCGCTTTGACATTCTGCAGTGAAGGTCATGAGTCTCTATAGAACCATACCTTTACAGCAGACTCTTAATCCCTTACCATACAATAGAGGAAGACATCTTTCCAGGGGAGATTTAAAACTGTTACATCGGCATCAAAGGGTTAATACCTTAAAGTATAAATCAACTCACTGCAAATTATCAACAACCTACACATATATCATTCGATAATGTCATTATTGCAGCATTAGACAACAAATTCAAAAAGGGGCTATTAACAGTGAGACTTGCATTGGGTTTGCATTGAAAGGGACAATACCATATTAAATCACACACATATGGGAACGCATTGTATAATCATGATCTACGACCCAATGATAGAAATATGAATGGGATGTCAGAATTATAGATTTATATAGGCGAGACTCTCAATATATATGGACATATTAAGCTTTATATAAGCATACTGTTGGAGAAAATCCACAAAGTACAAATACTGTACAGGTGGCACTATTTACATGGAGAAATAACGGATTTTAATTTAGAGCATTAATGTGTTGTATGGGCTTCCTACAGTATGTTTATAGACATGTTTTGAATAGCCATAGTTATTTACATAGACCATATCGGCTTCATCTTGGGCGTTTAATTTAACCGTTTCACAGCCGTGGAACGCGCACTTCGCTACTCTACATTTGCATTTAAATTGCTCCAGCCGCTACCAGCCGATGTGCGTAACATTTGCTGAGTGCGGCTTATATGAATATGCAGGAGCTAGCGGGAAATGGCACATATACTCAAGAACCTATTAAAATAAATTCATCATTGGAAAGTAATAACAGATTCATTGATGAAATATTCGAAATTGAAAATTATCAAATGTAAGAAATGCATGATTCAATATATACTGTTGCATACATGTACATTGTAATAGAGAAATTGGTTCAAACACATTGTGAACTTGAATTACCATTTTATGGCCTGCATCCACATGTATGCCCTGATGAGATTTACGCTCTTCTCACAGGTACGCGATGATGCGGGTGAGTTAGTGGAAATTGAACGGCAAATCGCGTCGATAAACGCGTATGTGGGTACTGTTGAACATCTCTAGTAAGGACTATATATCCTGATTCTGATGACCTTCTTTGCATTTCGTTGTTCATAGCTTTTCGTGAAGGTTGCGAAACATGCCTAATGTCAGTGTACACAAACACTGAGACCAACACTGATGCGGCCATATCTGTCTACCATTGGCGTGACAGCCTGACCGTACATAACAAATGAAAAGATGGTCTCGTTAGAGAAGTTTTTAGAGTATTAATATTTCCACTAGCGGAATACAAATTTCGCCTAAGTAACAGCCGTGCAGTGCCTAGTCAGTATATACGCGTGCGTACATGGAGGCCATCTCCGTCTATCATTGCCGTCCTGGCCAGATTGTACATTACAATATAATGAAGCCCGCCATGACGTCCAGCTATTACAGCCATCGAATCAATACGTGATTCAGAATGACCGCGTGAGTCCACTTGAAGTTGACAGCGGTGAGAAAGAATAGACGCTAGCCTGTGAGGCGACTTCGACCTACGTCTTGGTCAGAAGAAAATATATTGTATGAAATGAAAAAAATAGCGTTCTGAGAACTGACAAGCAATTCTGGTACAGTAGTGAATGCACATGTACATGTACATGTACCTATAGTCCATTCGTAAATGTAATGTCCACATCGTTTGGGGCTCTGGAGGGCGAACCACGCGTCGGATTTCTTTGAGGTTTGGTTTATATTGATCCTTGTCTCAAAGGCAACACAACACGGGTTTATATTCCAATGGTTTGTTGGTTCTTCTAGTTTGTCCTTAAATCTAGCTTTGTTTCATGCAGAAAGCACATGCCCTTATGTATAAAATCGCACATTGATTGTATGAATTGTACATAAAACATTAGACATCAGTTTGTTGCATTTGAAATCAAATAAGCGATTATGATTAAAATTAATATTGCTAGTTCTCGTACTCAAAAGTTAGTATGCAGATATCACTAACTAGGAAATATCAACATGACAGTACGTATGGCTTAATTTGACGCTGATGCCCGATCGCATTGTTGATAACATCCTGGCTCATTTATTCGCCGTCCCTCGATTTCAAACGCGCTAGAACAATGACATGCTAATGATGACGATCGCCAGCGTGAGCTCCAGTCTACATGCTAACCGATGCTAATCATTTAACAGCTTTGTTTTTCAATTAACGAAAGCTAGCCAGATTTACTGAGCATTAGCGCCTATTAATGGTTTTACGTCATGCTGGCGTTTACTTATTCCTGTCAAGGACTCGATATGTCTGAATCAGGCGGGGATGATGGACTGAATTGACTATTCGCAAAGACGATGAACATAATGTATGATGCAGCTTTGTTTCAGAGCCGCATTGGTAAGGAGAGAGCTTGAATGGTTTGTGCTTCGACCTTATACAATTCCGTATAGCTGGCCTCTTAGTTATGGAGGGGAAGGGTCTCTCGCTACGGCTCGAATCGATCACAAGACTTGAGGGTTCGAAACCCATCTAATGTGACTGCCTTACGTCAAAGCAATTAAAATCGATTTGAAGAAAAAACATATAGTGTTTGGTGTTCAGTGCTTTGGGAGACCTCAATGCATTTTAGTTTTGTTATTGTTGGGGAATACCATTTGGCGATATCTTTGACATGTGGAACCTGTTGAGGTAGACACTTTCACAACATAAAAAAACGTGATAGGATGACAGTAACGGAGGAATGTGACATTTCCAAGCTATAGATCAAAAGTAAGCCCCGGCGAAATGACTTGTGGTTTGTCTGGTGCTACTGGTGGTGCCTAGCATATAATGAAGATTGTAAGCCAATATTGTACATTTTAAAAATCAGCCGCATTTTTTCACTGCCTCTCCATTAGGTAATGCTTAAATCGACCAGGCTATGCCGCAATGTTGCCTGGCCTGTATGTCTTTAACCACAATCTTGAGATCCCCTACCGTACCCACACCACACGGCAAAAGTGAAGATTGTGCTATATAATAAAACATCGTATGTGATGCAAAGGCGCTTTATAGGCGGTGTGATTTTTGATTTATGTGGATATTTCCGGAATAGGCTAGATAAAATGGTCTCTACATTACATTGCTGGCGTTTTTCAACTCTGTGATGTTTTTATGCACCGACACAGCAATATTGGGATTCCTTCCATACCTACATCAGTGTAGATTATGGTAAAACTACTTCTTTGAGGCAGCGGCGTTTTATATACGGCGTGTGGGCGATCTTTAATGTCTGGGTAATTTCCGAAAAAGCCTAGATAAAATGGCTTCAGTGTTTCTCTGGTTGTGTTTTGCACGTACATGTATCAGTGCCTAGACGCTTTCCTGGCAAATGATATCACAAATTCAGAGACGACGTTTGTTCCACTGAAATATTCTCTAGGAGAAAAAAACAGTCAAATCTCGCAATAGATTATATTTTTAGTTTCTTGTCAGATTTTTAATAGGCAGAGTAGGTTGAAAGGTTTTAATTCTGTTTTTACAAGTCATGAAGTATGCAAGAACAAGATATGATTCGAACAAAAAACGGTATAATTCATATCGTTACTGCAATATTTCTGTGCAAGACCACAAACAAAATCCCATAATGTACGCATTCGTTGCGCACTGAACATGCAGCCACGAAAAACCGAGTAAGATAACCCAAGTCATCAATTACATGATTGTCTTCCCGTCTGTTCCTGACAGCAATCATCCGGCTCAGCTCGCGTGTACCTCCACCAGCCCAGCTCTAATCACAACCCTTGTTTTATCACTCGTAATGCGCCTGAGACGACTCCAGTTCCGCCCAAGACGTGTCAAATTCGCGCCCGGTCTAATTTTCTGGAAAAGATGACTGCTTTCCGAGATGAGTGATTTAAACGCGTCTTGATCGCTTGTCTTTATAAATTGCTGGTGGATTGACTGAATGTGACGCACTATGAGGTGTTCCACTATTGATATACAAGGTTAATTCTCATATGTTTCTAAGCAGCGTTCGATGCCCGTGAGGACCGTGAAAAGCAGCAATATGTCCAGGAATCAGAAGCTACCAAGCAACTCATAACATCAGGCACTATCTGGCTCTTAAAACTTGATTAATTTGTTCTCGTCCTGACTTGAAAAGAACATACCATAATCGAATCGGCATCTATCATTAGGCCATGGCCACCTATTACTATTAACGAGGGCCATGCTGGTTAAAATCGGAGTTCCTACAACAACTGTCCTCTTTTTTTTCAAAATCTGCTTTGTCTCTGATTAGAAACAGACCCTCCGCTCGATGATCTATCAGAGAGATATCATCGATGGTCGCCATCACAGCTATAGGACGGCGAAACGGGTATTAGATAGTTCCTGGCCAGCAAAGAAGTTTTCTAACCAACAACGACGTTTGCCAGTGCCTGCTCTAATCTCAGAAATCTAGTTTCAACTACACATATACTGTCCCTCCCCGCCCAGAACCAGAGCACACCCTTGGATCGATCTATCACTGGGGCTGGTGACCACAATCGTTGAGGGCCAAAAACTGGTGATGTTCCTCAAGTACTCTCATTTCAATCCTATGCTCCTCTCTCCGAGGCTTGAAACAGAACATAGCCTCGGCTCGATATCTATCAGTGGGCTATTATTGATGGCCGCAATCATAATGATTTTCCCCGAGACATCAGCCGCATGAATAAATGCATGAACAGTCATTAAAATGACAATACTCGCCGCTTACACGTATATTTGGAACGCCAAGCAAGGGATGCTGATTACGTTTGCTATCGGGGTATCTTGGTGGTTCCCATAATGGGAAGAGGTGGCTTGAATGCATATTTTAGTCTTAGGTTAGGGAGATAAGGGGCAGGTCTAGTTTGAATGTGGATGATGTTATCCAACATATCACAGGGGACTCAATTCCATTAGGAAAATACCAGAGAGAGCAGCCAATGAGAGATGCTTTTTTAAATTCGCTCTGTCTTACGTGACCGTAGACAATTTCTTGCAGGCAATTCTTATGTGATAGCCTGCGGGAATATCATTATTGTCACGAGAGACTGCTATTGAGGATGACATCAAACAATGGTTGGTCGTTAATGTATTTGCATTTTACCTTTTGGAAAACTAAGAAAAGCATAATAGAGTTGTCAGCTATCCGCAACTTGTCAAATATACCAGCAAAAATATGTAAGACGAGGTAAATGTAGTGTCTGTGTGAGACGTAGCCTATAGTCTAGTTTCACGTACGAAACCAGTGACTTTCGAAATCCAGTTTCGCCATTATCGAATTATAGCCCTGAAATAAGGAAAACAATTACACCTTTCCATTATACTGGCTACTTATGGCTTTGTGTTTTAACGACCTTGTGTCATTAAGGACACAATTAATATTTTCACAATATTAACAAGTTTAATGAATGGATAATGACTGGAAAGGTGACAGGGGCCATATCATGGTACCCGATCACGTCTGGAGTAAGGTTAACGCTTTACATAGAGTCGAATTCATTTGACCCGGCTTTCTTCAGAATGGGTCTGAAATTGCTCCGCTTCCGCTATTCACAAGACAACAAGTCAATTCGACTTTGGGTATTTTGCTCTCTTGCTCAAAACAAGAAATTAAGCTGTAACTTTACCATGAATCTCTCACCGACACACTTCCATGGTGTGCCAAATCAACCAGTCCTGGGGCCAGCCCCTCAGCCCAGACAATATCACCCTTTAGGCAGCGCTCAGTGATTCGGAACCAACGCTGGTCACTGCGCTGCAGTGTACCATAATCAGCCACACAACCCAGGAGCACTCTCTTAGCGAGGCATGTTTTGTGACCTAAACATCGCTACTCGCTTTGTAGTTATTACTACAGGCATGCTCCCTGGTCACCATGGATTGCTAATTCAGCCAGCTACACATGAACGTTACATCCCAGGCTAAGTCATTCTATCGTGAGCATTGCCTTAAAACTAACCTAACCTATGGTCACTGCAACAACTCTGCCATGGTGCACCTACTGAAGCAGCTACACAACTCATGTTATATCACTCTCTTGTAGTCGCGAAGGCACGCTCTGCGAACCTTCCCCTGCCAACTCAACCAGCCACACAACTCAGGTTGTGAACCAAACACTGACTTGGCCTGCCAACTCAGCCAAGTAGAAAACCCAGGTAATACATCACTCTCTCACTCTCGAGGTAGGCATGCTCTGTGAACCTACTCGAGACAATCCAGTCGTAACCGGAAGACAACTCAACATCTCTTCAAGGATATCATGACTGTTGTCCGGGGGAATGAGTGTGTGCAGGGAAATTGGTCAATTTGGCTCTTAGTGGTGTTGATACAGGGGCAATGTGACACCAAGAGCATCGACTAAGACTTGCCGGAATGTTCACTGAAGGGAGGGCGATTTTTTACCACCTATGCGGATGGACGAGCACGTCGATATTTTCGTCAGACGACATGTCATGAGTAACTCACCATAACGTGATCATTTACACTCTTGAAAGCTTAACTTGCAACATAACGTAACAGTCAGAATGTTCCTTGTCCTTGAAATTGAGAAGTATTCAAATTGCTTCAAAAACATTTAAATTGCTATTGGAATGCTACTTGAAAATATCTCTTGCGATTATGATGTAACAGGCTGTGAAGTAAAAAAATAAAGGATAACTAGTACTTGATATGTCCTTCTCCTGGCTTATTAAATAAAATGAAGTTTTTCAACACGCAATGGCACATAATTGACAAGCGGTCTGGTATCCTGGTCAGGACACCGTCCAATTTATCAGGGGAACTCGAGACCCCACAATCAGTACCAAAAGGTGACAATTAAACTTGAAAATGTTATAATTCCGCCCTACATCTCGCCTGAGGTACTGTAGATGGTCGGAGTTGACCACTGCGGACAAAGCCATCTGCTCTGCCTAGCAGTGGGTGTTACCCCCAAGATATCAAGCTCGGTCGAGCCCTTTCTTCTCCGGGTTGTCCGCAGACGCAACCCTGACATCAGGTTGTGTAACATCCTCAATCAACGCGCTGGAAATCGAGAGCCATTGTTAAGTGTGATGTCATGTGACGCTGTCACCCTAGGAATCTAATAGCCTGCTAGGGTTTTGGGCCCTAATTATGCACCCTGTCGGAAATAATGCCAAAAATATACCAGGGATCTCATCAAAACATCCTACTTCACTGGAACAGGGTCGTTTTTCATCCTGTGGCATTTTTAGCGGACACTCGAGTCTCTGTGGAGGTCCAGCCCTTAATCACCTCGGGGTTTTCGCGTGACAGGGGAAAGGAGAGACCCCTTGTGATATTTCGTGATACCCCTAAAAAGCTTAGTTACTCACACCAGGAAGCTATACACGTCAATCGGATTTCAAATTGATGGAAGTTTGTTTGAGCTATGTGTTTTCCTCAATCTACAGTGTTGATATCGAGTTGAGTTCTTTTTCTGTCTTTCTCAAAACTTGAAAATAATATATTAGTATAGAATGTGTTTCAATTGGATTGTTTTTCCAACTCCCATCGAATTTGTGACGGCCATTTCTACCAAAAAGGGTTAATCAAGAATCTGTGCTTAGATTGCATCAAGCTTGTGTTTATCACGAATCTTGCTTAAATTGCCATTAAAACGCGTTTACCAAGAATCTTTGCGGTGATTGCCACTAAAATGTGTTAATCAAGAATCTTTGCTTAGAAGTACAACATGCACAACTGCATATCGAACAGCCAATATCGTACTGTGGGTTATTGCTTATAAATGAGACTTTGGACAAAGACTTTCCATGATTTATGTCAGCTAGGCAATTGTGGTGGTCTACTCGAGCTGCAGCTAGCGTAGTTAGGGAGAAACCACTCCGGGGTGGGAGGTGGAGTAAGCATTGCTATGGGAGAGCTAGTCAGGGATGCAGTTGGCTCACTGGAACTCTTCCTTCACTACGTCAAGGAGGCTGAATGGGATATAGACATCATCAATCACTGTGATTTGTACTGAAGTATGGTTGTTATAAACGTAGATTTGACTATGAGGGGCACACAATAAATAAACAGACTAGAACGCAGCACGTCCGCTGAACATTTTGTCTTCATTTTCATATGAAATTTTGTAACTAGGACCTTTTTGGTTGTTGCAAAGAACCCACAGACAAAACATTTTCAGCAATAAGCTCGATAATTTGCCGCAGATATGATGTCAACATTTTGGTTTCGCTGACTGTCAGCCTGATAGATTCTGCTACGATGTCATTCATGGCAGAAGGACTAATTCTTCTCTCGATCCATCTGGAGCATAACGAGGTGGAAGGGAAAGATATGTCTTACTTGAGACGACTAACAGGAGGCAAAGACCCAGGAGGGCCACGAAGCCGTTAATGACGATGATGATGATGATGATGAAAAAAAACCCGCTGCTTTCAATAAACAACTGCATTACTTTGGGTCAAACACCATATTATAGCAAGAACGAAACATTGTTTCGTCTTTTGTTATGTACATGGTAATGTACATACATTGTACCACATCCTTTCTTACTGAAAGTGGGGCTTTTGTCGTTTGTCGCTATACAGAATGATATTTTCTCATTTTCCATGAAAAGGAGCATTGAATCTCTCCTGTAAAGAAAACGGGTTGTATTTTATCCACACAATTGCTAGTATTATTCAACTTGTTTGTCTTTAACAATGTTCATGATCTATGTGACCAACTTGGCTACCAAATGTATCCAGTATATCATGTAACCCCAATCAAGAATTATTCCGAATACTAATCACCTATTCATATGTAATTGCTGCTATTGTTCGCGTGTATTTAGCCTGCGTTAATTAATAAGCCTTTGTACTTTTAATAATGCATAGTTAACGAGTATCTAATTGTCGATATAATAATGCAACAATTATGAAAGATACATTCGAAAGAAACTGGGTCATGGCTGAAGACGCCTTTTGTCTTGAAATGCCAACACTATTCGAAATTGGTCTGGATGCGCCAGTTCAGAGGGTTCAACTTTTTTGCAGGTAATTAGTTGTTGGTAATTAGGTATCATCGCGGATGTTGAAATGGCCAAGGCGTACTGTGATTTATTCGCAGATGTCACTTTCGCAAAATGTTAGTACGGGCCTCGGCAAGCTAAAAGTGAGTGAACGCGCGCCCCCGCCCGGCGAACCCGTTTCAGTGCATTGGGGCGACTAGAATGATGAATGTTTGTGCAAATCTTTTATAGAAATGATTCTTCTTCTTCTTCAGCGTTCAACCTGCCTAAGTACTATAACCTCAGTCCTGTGGCGGAGATGAAGCGGCTTGTCGCCTGAAGGTCCGGCTGTGTTCCCCACAGCTTTTCTTCGACCTTCGTGTCCTTAGGCCAGAAATGATAATCTTACAGTACTGCTGCGTTTTGTTGTCCCCCGACTCAGATCTTGATCTTTATCATATTCCTGACAATGTGTATGATACAAAGTCGTCCAAGTAATGACGTGCCAAGACTGTGCTACCCATCAATATGGCAAACCATTGCTATTTTGAGGAGCAAGTGAAGATGTAAAATTTCAGCGAGAACAGCGCTTTCATGTAATCATCAATAAATAAATGAATAAATTCTATGAATTTTTTGCTGACAGTATTAAGCCTCGTGTACATTGATAGGAATGGTCAAATATGATATTAACTTTGATGGGTTTTTTTCCTAGTGTTGAAAGAGCTTACTTTGAAATCAAGAGTAAAACGTAGGCCAATGGTCAACATACATATACGCCTTCGACTACTTGTAAACAGAAATGGTGTTATTTCTTTCAAAGCTAAGTTCATATATCCAACCACGGGTATTTCCTCAGCTGGTAGAGAGTTAACGCGCTGTCCTTCGCGAATGTGATTTTCGCACGCTAGAATACCAAGACCAGCTCTCTTACGCAGTTCAAATTAGCTTTAATCGAAGGGTAGGGGCAGATTAAACAGCCTAGGTAAATTTTGACGAGAACATTTGTGATTCTAAGCACAATTGAAAGCCCAAAATTAGCATACAAATTACTGGCAGTGTTTAGTTTATCCCGTAGACAAATAGCTTTTAGAAGGCTTATTTTTCAAATGTGGGCTTGTTGAATGCCTACTTTAGAAAAGAGCAAATTTAGATTGGTAAACAAATCGAATAAAACTCGAGAGGAATGCGTCGGGATTAAAATAATAATTTGGGAATTTCCAAATTTCCTGCCCCTTTTTTTGTTGTTCTCGTCTGAGTGGATATGTGATAGCGTCTCAAGAGATTTTCAGTGTGTAACTGGATAAATGTTTAAGGTCACTTCTGACAAGTTAACATTTCACATAGAAATATACACTTCCATACTTCAGTCAGCTTACGAGTAGGCCAACAAGTAATCGTAAAGAAATATTTGAAAAGATTTGTTATTTTGATTACAAATTGCCAATTTTTGGCGAATTCCGCGAAAAACCTCATTTCGCGAAAATACTCATTTCGCGAAAATAAAAATCGGGAAAATATTTTTATTGGAAAAACTGAAAGATGTTTGATAATCCGTTACAAAGAAATCGTGAAAATTAAAAGGCGCTCAACATGATTTTGTATATTTTTGAAGAAGTCATCTCCATGGCGTAGAGGGTTAATGATAATGACAGGCTAGCTCCCTGTCAATGAAGAACACCATTGATTAGCGTCCATCTAATGGTCACCTACTAATAACCCTCGCCATTACGAAACCAGTAAACCATCACCTATACCAATGTAATTGTTAAATGAACGGGTGGGCTGACTGTGTGACGTCACGGTGTTTGTAAAACAAGAAATACGAAGTAAGAAATGATACAGAAACGAAATGGAAATGTTTGTGTGTGAAGTAGAATTGTAGCATTGGCGGCACCTATAATGAACTCAAATTGATTGCACCACTGCACCAAATGTAGACGGCTATAGCATCTTAAACATATGGGTAAGTACAAATTGGACCATAAAGCCATTTTGTATTTTATGTATTTAACTTCATGGCAAAGCTAAATGCTGCAGACCAGAAATCGACTTCCAACTTGATAACAATTTTTCGTTCAAAATAAAATCTGCAGACCAGAATCATCATCAGGGACCGATTTCCATTTCATTTCAGTTCCATTTCTTATTTCGTATTTCACCGACGCCCCTATGTGTGACTACCTGGCTAGCGCAGGGGACCAGTCAATATCTGCCTGACTGCATCGATAACTAGTCAACCAGCGGGGAGCACAATAGATTAACTGAAGCCGAAATTGCAAAATGGTGCTCGGGTAAAGGAGATATCAATGGATTTGTGCGTACATGCGAGGCACTGTGGTGATGATGATGGTGTGGCCTTGACATTGCCGGTAGCAAGTCCATTAAAGGCCAGATCACCTGTTCAAAATGTGAAATTTTAACTTGAATTTGAGATTTGCAATGTAAATGCGAGCTAAACATGTGAATTTCAACAATGTTGCCAATTTACAATGTCATAGAAACGCTCCCCTACCTGGTTTCATCAGGCTTGCGAAACTGTTAACTGCACATATTTCTTCAGAGGGCCACTAATTCCCTTTTTTTTCTGACATTTAATTTTGACTTCACTTATTTCAATAACTTATTAGCCAATGGACATCAATGGAATCATCGCTTTTATTACACAAATCAATTAACATTTATTTTGTGTCCCTTTTTCATTTTCACTCTCATCATTGCAAAAGAACAAGCTCCTAGAAAGATGGGTGCTAACGAATATATTTACTAAAGTAGGTATTTCTGCCAACACCCGAGTTCTGACGAAAAATGGCGATGTCATCCGAGTTCTGACGAGCCGTCGCGGAAACGTGCGATTTCTCACGAACTGCCCCGATTGCAACTCGAGTCATTCCGGAGAATGACCTTAATTAAACAAACCCGAGATTGTTTCCAGTGCACCAGGCGGAATCATCAACAAACTTAACTAATATTGACTAATTACAGACGAAGAGAACACCGCCTAGAGAAAGGGAGATCGTGTTTTATTTCTTTAGCTTGGGCTATAATTACTTGAAATATGAGAGCGTTTTGTGAGTTGACCTTTGGGAGTTGTCTGATTGCCTGGAAGACGCTTCCAGGGATACTCCATAATCCACACTGTAAAATATGGTTCGAAAGTGGCCCTTTTCGCTATGTGCCATCATCGTCACCAAAAGACCCATTAAATGATAAGGTGTGGTGACGTTTTGCGGCCGAGGGCCTCTGATCAAGTGTGATTTTGTTCATTTCGAGAGGATAGAGAGAATAGGCAAGAATCACAGTAAGGCAAATAGAAAGTGCATTAGGATAGTCAAGTTCAATACTTAAAACTGGTCTATTCGCCATTCCAACCGTGTTCTCACCAGTTCTGAAAAAGTCCACCAAAACACAATTTCACAAGACTTGCAATTGGTCACATTTATGCATGGACTGGTCATCACTCTGGTCAAAAATAATTTAAATTGCTTTTCCTTTTGAAGTAGGAAATGAATACACCAAAAAAGATTAGCTTTTATGAAAAGTTAGCTGAATACACATGGCTTTAGCAATTAAAGGTTTCTGCATGCACTCATATCTTTGCCAAGGCTTGTAATGAATGTTCGTCTATCTGTGACCAGGGTATATTACATTCGCAAGTATCACACAACACATTATAGCACCCACGAAGAAAGACAATTATCAGCTCTATAATACACTAATTGGTCACGCTTAGTCTCCAGATATGCATGAGTGTCTCCAATAGTTCTAGCCACCCACTGTGATAATAGCATTGTCTCTCTTGACAACTTGATTACGGCACGGAGGGCGATAGTTATGGGGGCTTCAGCGTCCATTGTTCTTGCTGGCTACGGCTTATTGGCTCGACGATGGACCCTGCTGTTTCGATTATCAGCAGTACAACACGGATGTAGCAACCGGCGCTTATACACTTATCAGGATATGAACTTCGGCAAATTAAGATATATGCTTTTAGAACTCATAATGCACCAAAATACCTTTTCCAACCTATGTCGAGGCCAAAAAATACAAATTTGATATTTCTGTAGTGTTTCTATCAAAGATGTACATATTCCTCGAACGCTGTAGGTTATAAGTCAAAATTGAGTTATCAAAGCCTGTACAGTGTTGCATCATCATCATCGTCGTCGCCGTCGTCGTCGTCGTCGTCGTCGTCGTCATTACAACGTCGAATGAATAACTCCTGTGGACTGCAGTGGTCATTGACCTGTTTAAGCATAGTTCAACCAATTGACATAAAAATGTTCCATGAAGTGTGTCACGGGAGCTACTCGGGCTTCCTTTTCTTCAGTTCCCCTTCCTGAATATTTAATAAGGGTTCACCATAGTATTCAAAAGGCGCTTTATCATGATTTCGTCAATATGATACTTCGCATGTGGGAGAAGATGATCACACCTCAGAGTGATAATAGGGTCATCCCTCGTAGGTTTTGTCCTAAAAGAGATAATCATATGATTGCTAATAACTAATCGAGTAATTAGAGGTTAAGTGTGCGGTGGGTGGTTCGGCATAAAGATACCAATATCGCCGAGGTCTGGTTTCAAGAAATTGACATGCGGTACGGGTCAGGTATGTATTTATTGCACGATTATGCGGCACACTATCTTGCTCGTCGGCCACGTTTTCTTTTTTCTGTCATTTCTGTATTAAGGTATCCCTACCGTGTCTTTCCCTTTGTTATGGTATCTAAATCGGATATCGTTTCATTTTCGTCCCTCCTTCCAAGTGATGCCAGTAGAGAAATAACCAGTGGCCCCAAGCTGTCGAGCAAAGGCGAAATTGACAAGCCCGTTGTAAAAAAGCCAATCAATAGAACGCCTGACCCGGATGCAAAACACAAAATGCGCCTTATTTGGGATATTATGCAGTGTGAACCCGTGGGCTACACCGAATTCAGACCGGGTGAAGGGCTTCCTTAAAAGCCAAACAGATAGTGGGAAAGAGTTCTTATCAGTAGGTTTGATACTTAGTTATATCATACAGCAGAACACAATGAAATCTCAGGTTTACGCGGTTAAGATATGACATTTTTAGAACACCTTGGTGACGCACTTCCGTTCACCCCATTGCTCTGCACCCAGGTTTCCACAGCTGACCAGATTCCCACCCTTTTTCGATCTCCATCGTGTCACCTTTATCTAATGGGAGTAACGTTTTATTACGCGTTTATTGCGATGGTAAATGTACACCTGTGTGGTTCTCATGAAGGGCTGAAATTGGCAAGAGCTGAGTCAATATATTTCAAGGTGCTCTCTGTCGACTGCAATGGCTAAAATTGCGGTTTTTTTCACAGAAAAGCTGAAGTATGCACATTTTCGTCAAATTAGGCATAAAGCTAAACTACCATGGATACGTTATATTGTATTTTATAATGCTGATAAATTTCCATCACTTTGGCAATATGACTGACTTAGCTCCAGCCTTATTTCACTGAACACTACTTTATGACAATATATTCTCATCGAAAAAGTCGATTGTGAAATCAGCGAACCGTAAATGACCGATGCTAATGTATTCACTGTTATTATTAGATCATGAGGGCGCACATGAATCATAACCGCCATGATTACTCACGGTTGCTGCTAAATGCTGGAACGGCTAGGTAGACGGCATCGCGGCGGCGATAATGACTCGATTTGTGACAAATTATCACCAGTTATGATGTATGATCCGAGCCGCGCTAAAATCGGGATGAATTTCGGGCAATTTTTCGCGATAATTGGCTCGGTAACGGCTTCTGGTGTAATTAGTTGAAGGCGAACCCCGGTAAACAACGTGGCAAGGCTATTAATCAACGTCACGTGACCCGTAGATGATTTCCTTGGCCCTGGGCCAGGTGCATTAATGAATTGGATATGATGGTTCCGATCCATCTCAGAGTTGCTGGAAACTGGCTGAAGATTTTTTTCAGGCAAGAGTGTACATTTCCCCATACATGCTCATCCACCAATAAGATTGGGTAACATTCGAACGTGAAGCTTGTCACCTTTCAATCTCGTTACCAGGCGTTATTATTCCGTCTTCCGTTTACTGGTTGTGGCCTTGACCTTTCTTGCCGAGGTCGACGACCTTGAGGCAGCAGGACGACAAACCTCGGCGATCGGCAGAAAATGGAACAATAGTCGATGTTTTGGCGAAGCGGCGAATCGTAAAATTTTCGTATTTTTGTCAATGGTTCTATGCAACGAAAAAATGTGAAAACATTTTATGATGATTCGTCGCCTCGACAAAAGATGACGAACTTCTGACATGTTCTGATATACTCTAGTGCCTTTTTTAAAGAGAGACAGTGAAAACGGAACCTATCAAACATAATTTCAAACAACGTCATCTCAGAATTGATCAATAAATTCGATTCGCTATTTGGGCCAAATATCACTAAATAGACAAATCGCTTCAAATTGGTGAACTGATTATATCAATCCGTTATCATAGGCATTTACTAGTCTTTCTAATTATCCTCGATCATGAACACTATTAAACTGCACATCATATTTATCTCAGGCGCTCTTAATTACCCTGCCGAAACGAACAATAAAAAGAGAAATATTAATTATCCATTATTAATTACAGAATTCGCCGGAAAATTATCGCCTGTAGCGGGTTCAGATAGGTAACAATAGAGTTGTTATTAAAAATGCAATATTATCTGTGTAATGCATACCCCGAAGTTGCCTCATATGGTTACAATATGAGGCGACGAACAAATAGCTGTGGTTGGCCAGTGGTGGCTTCTCCAGACACTCAGGAATGTCCACGTGACTCCCCCTCACCGTGAGTATGATTGGTTTAGCTGAGATGGCTACCTTGATAGATCAATTGAGAGCATCTGATTGGAAAACGAGACAGGAAGTTACTTTCTTACGTTTGTGTAGTCTTTTGGCTAGTTCCTATTGTTATTGTCCGTGTCTCTGATATTTCGATGATGAGTACTTATTATACGCGATATTAAGGGCACACATAAGGCACAGCAACCACTCAACTTAGTGTGTGAGCTACCTCCGCGATGTTTACTATTGATGAGATGCACGCCTCTGCATGGGATCATGTATACTTAAGCATATTCTCCGAACTTCCTGGGGTTATTGTGTGAGTCACGAAACATTGAGACTTACTGATACCCGGGGAGAATCTTCTCTAGTGACCATTGCATGGTCGTGTTGTTTGTTTCATGGACATGCCGATGTGTTCGTGAAATATGGCCTCTTCTTCGACAAGCCATCGTGGTTTTGGTCATCTGGAGTGGTCTAAAGTTACTCCAGTAGTAGTAAAAACGCAACAGGTAACCTTTGCTTTGAGTTAAGACATATGTAAGGGTAGAGTTTCAGTTGTAGGTATAATTCAGTTTAAATTCATTTCATTACAACAATCTCAAATTCACGAAGACAATAAAATTTGATCACCCATTGGTCCTAAAAGAATTGTATCTAGTAAATGAGTATATACTCCATTCAGTACTAATTGACCGACATTCAATAATGACATGTCCACTGTACTTTAGGAAAAAGGCAGTCGAATTTCAGGGGTAGGGGTATCAGGGGTGCTTTCAGTGCAAGTCTACATTCCACAACGTTTTGAAGCAAAAAAAATCTGCTTCAGAATCTGCATTATGAAGATATTGGAATCAACGTTTCTGCTCAGTAGATTTTGTATCCCTAACTGTACCAACATTATTTCTAACGACTCCAGCCTACTAAAGCTACGGATGCAAGTTGGCAGTCCAGACGTCATGCTCAGGCCATCAATGTTGGGAAATGCAAGCTTTTGCTCAAACTGGTCCGTGAGATATGACTCGATATGTGGACGTCAAGGTGAAACTAATGGTAAGGAAAGATAGACAAGAGATACGATTGTCCGTGGCTGTTTCATAGCAGCCTTTCTCAGTTGTAAATCTCTGAGCTGGAAAGATAGCGCGAATAGAGCCATCACAGGGCAGTTAACCCGCACACCATGTGATGTATCTTGGTTATATGGTAATTGGACCTCGGTGATCAGCAACATATATAATGTTGGTAATGTCCATGATGCATGGCTAATATGTACCGGTACTGCTTGTCATATCATGGGTTAGTACTTGACTTCATGTTCTACAATGTTGTAGAGTCTTTGAGAATAAAATATCTAGTGACACACAGATACATGTACTCTGAGTGTAAAATATCTAGTGACAAACACATACATGTACTCTGAGTGTAAAATATCTAGTGACAAACACATACATGTACTCTGAGTGTAACATATCTCGTGACAAACACATACATCTACTCTGAGTATGAAATATCTAGTGAGTTTTATGTGACATAAGATACTTTATATCCAATTGTTTCCTTTGTGCCATGATTTTTGTCTGACACAGCAGTTTTTAGGTCCTATTGTTCTTCTGGTTCCATGCGTTATTGTCTGGTATAACAGGTCATATTGTTCTTCTAGTTTTAAAAATTTTGCGTGATATAACAAACGCCAGGTCCTATACTTCCTCTAGTTCCATGGGATATAGTCTGATACAACAAACTTCAATATCCTAATAGTATTTTCTTGGGCACGTCATTCGTTTTTGCCAAGGGCCAACTAGGAACAGATCATACCACTGCCTGCATCCCCTTTTCCAGCCTCATGAGACCCATGCAATATGAATCTAAGTGTTTGGTAATTGACAAATAAAGAACTTGTATAATAGGTTCGCTCTCGAAAGGATTCTGAACCAGTGCATGATGAGTGCATTGTCATTCTTCTCATATGCTTTCTATATCAATGCAATAAACTATCGGCCAGGCTGGCGCTTATGGGAAATCCATGCTAAGGACATTATATTACGAACAAATGATGAATAAAGTATAATGAATAATTACCTATGTATATGTACACAGCATTCTTCTGATATACAAAAGACTCCAATATATTCTCACTGAGTATTGTAAGGGGGAAAGCAGCCCAATTGTTAACCATATTGCCTGGCGTACTTAAATGTTTCTCTGCCAAGTGTTCAGTACAACACTAGCAACCTTCCAAAGGGAAAGTCAGACGTATAACGAAGAACAAGTTATTTTTCCAAACTGTTCGTTTGCAGGAAGGATTCGTTGCTGAACGACCAACCAAAGTTGTCATGGACCTACTGGACGACGTCGTCACCCATCTGTGTCTGTTGAGAGGTTGAAGACTTCGCTCGCTATGGATGTGCTGTTTACTTGCTCAACATATCTTATTACCATTTGCAATCAGAAAGACAATGAACGCGTCTTCGAACTCTTACCAAAAGCAATGGATAACCTCAAATGGATAACTCTCCTCATTTGCTAACTGGTTTCTTGTTACGTTGGATGTAAACGCCGTAACTGTCTCACCGTCCTGGAGCCGCCGTTCCGCTCCTCCTCTAATCGGGTTTCGGGTGAGGTGGTTGATGTAAACCCACTCTGGGTTGTTCTGTATAGGACTTGATTCTGTGGTCAAAAACAACTTTGCATATAGTTCTTAACAATAAACTGACTCGAATGGAGGAACGGGCATTGGTGCATTGGGCCTTGATTTCGTTTCAAAATCGAATGGCATGATGGTGGATATTCCGATATTGCACTGAGATGCGTTATGTGACCTCAAGTATCAGATCTCATCCCGGCGTTCTGGTTGTCACTATGTCCTAGAGGCATTCTGGTTGTGACTTTGTCCTTTTTGGGATTGCATCACAAAGGAATAGTTGAAAGGAACAGGAAGATGCAATGTGGGTGTCCATTGCACAGCCCAAAGAGCTGACTGAAAATGCAAATGAGGTAGAGAAATATTTGCATAGCGGAATAAGAATACTGTTGGGGACTTTGAAAGTCGCAGGTCAAGCTTGCAGCTGATTTATATAAAGCTAAGCATATCAACGGGAGAAGAGAAGCTTTCAGGTTATTGGTGGTCAAATATGTACATTGTATTCAAGATGTATATTTACACGTCATGTATAATTGCAGTCGAAAGAATATCATTCACATTCTAGAATCATCCAATATGACCTTTAGCCATAACATCACGCCTAGGATGTCTATCCATTTAAACTAGAAATCCAATATTTCCTTTTATCATCATCTTTATTTGAGTCAGACAGTAACAAAAACGATAGAACTAGTAACAGCCTTCAGCAAAACCAAGGCATTTTCATTCCATTACGCAGGTAAGCCAGCGAGTGACGAAACTATTAAGGAGTCTCTAGATGTATTGGATAACGTGTTAAGAGGGAATTTATTCAATTTAAAACAAAGCTGGATGGGGTAGCTCATTAATGTGGATTGTGTTCATTAGGGAGATAATTTGAGAGGTGATGTTGAGAGATAGGCGGTTGCTGCAGCGAGCCCCCGGGCTGGTCGCTGCGACTGACGGCTGATGATAAGTCAGGACTGGGGACTCCGATCCCCCGCCGTCACCAAGTGGATTAAACGATCACAGATAGCAGGATGACGGCTGTCGCCCGCCAGGTAAGCAGTATCTGCGCTCGCCAGATTCGCCGAGTCGTACTCTTTGATAATTAACCGGAGCCACTGGTCCGTAATTGAGCAGGTTTCCTAATTTCCTAATTTCGGTATCGGGACTTTGGGTGCGGGTCTCATCACGAAATCCCTAAACCATCAGACAACGAATTGACCTTGCGAGCAAATGTCTCCGTGGTGTTGCCAGACAGACTCAACTTAAATGGTGAACAATTTCGATTTGGTTCCACGATCGTTTATGTCTGTACTCTTCGTGACGAAAAAAATTTCGATCTTGACCATCCTGGTATAAGCAGTGGTTATTGAAAACTCGGCGTTAGTCACGAGAGTCAGGTTTTTTTACTTCTTACTGTACAACAAAGCTTCTGTGCTGTAGTAATTAAGATGTTCCCAGTGCACATTACCAAGGACTGCAAGGCCCAAATTACGGAAATGTACTATCGTGGCACTGAGAAACCAATGTATTTGGAAACCATCATGCTTTAACGACGATGGCACGCCAGGTTCTCTGACAAGCTCCTCCCACTTGCATGAGAGAAGGTATACGCGGAAAAGAAAACAACCGATCCCTGCGAAGACTGACGCGAGATAAAACGCTTTGCTGCCCTGTTGCGAAGGTACCACACTGCCTATACATGTACTTACTTACAATATGGATCCCTGGCCATTTTAACCTTAACTCAACATGTAGGTTAAGTTTTGGAAGTAGACGTTGGGTCAAGTGGGCCGGGTAGTTAAGTTGACAGAACACATATTGGCGCTGTAAAGCGCAATGTTTGTCTTTACCAAATGAATAACTAAGTGGTGTGGCTGTAGGTGGAACCATTGCCAGGTAGTGTTAGTCAAAAAGGGAGCTTGGAATCTTTGCCGAATTTGAAGACGATATGGAAAAAAGGCTTTTTGAGGAAAGTGTTGCATGGCATATACTAGGTTCTACGTTTTCTCCTCGACCGTGTCGTGCAAAAATGGGCCAATGTCTCTATGAGCTGAATAACCTTCGGCAGCCACAACATCCCCGATGGCGATGCATCCCGAGGGGTAGTGAACCTATATCTCAACCGATATCACCGTGGTCCACAAGTTGCAAAAATAAATCAATCGACCCTATTATTTTGTAACCGTGCGGCATAGAAGCCGTGTTGTAGTTCTAAATGAAACGTCCTTCGAAGGTTTTTCTCCCGACAACGTTGTACAGTAGGCCTACAATACTACTGATCATCACCATGGCATACCGGTTGCAAAAAGCCATAAACCCTTTATATTTTGTAACCATGCGGCCTAGAAGCCGTGCAATAGCTTTGGGCAGGGCTCCGACACGATCTGGGATGAGTCCCGTAGCGATCCGCTCGGTCCCCGAACCCTGATCTACCGCCCGCGGCGGACGCCTATCGGAGCGCGTCATACACCTGTTCGCCCGCCCGGCGACCGTCAGAACAATACGATGAGTTCGCAACAAGTGCCTACCATTCTTCTCCGCCAAATTACTAACAGAAATTGCCCCCGGGTCACATAGAGCACTTTAAGACAATTAGCTACAATTTGCATACTTGAGAATTGCTTTCAGGATCAACAGAGTTGTCCTTTGTGAGTGCGATATGATAGTTGCATACTTAATTGCTATCTGAATACGATTTGCTACCACAAAGTTCAGTAATATCCACTGTCTTAATTCACGACACAACAGTTGTGCCATCAACTCAGGTTGGCTCTTGTTCTGCGATGTGCTTGTTGGCTGATATCGTATAAAATGGAAGTACATCTAACACTACAGTTGGTCCAGAACATACTTTCTGACATACAGTATTATCAGACAGGCAAAATCGACGACCATCCTAGCGATTGAAAATTCTCAAACTGATTTGTCTCAAAAGCGACAGAAGTGGATTCATGACTTCAGCAAAACGTCTGTGAAATAAAATCCTTTCTACCGGAGAGCATCACCCGATACATCCTATTCCAATGGCCAACTCCTCGAGTTCGCGGATCACCGCGTCAAACTGTCATAACGAGACGGGTAATAAAACTATTTGCAAAATGGCCAGGTCGATTTAATCATTTTTCTCTTATCCCCGAGACACTAATAACAAATGCAAAGCCGCTCGTAACACGACAGTGGCAGGGATGTGCGACTTAGGGAGACCTCGCAACCATCGCGGTCATTAAACCCTTAATATGCGCCGGCACGACCAGAGATTTACCCAACATCTCTCTCGGTGATATTAAAACAAAACAAGATGATCTGAAATTAATTAAATGCACAACCGAATTACTGTTCAGCATCGAGGGACAAATCGTTCGGTGAGTGATTATGGGAGACATTGTCCCAGTCACTCAAGTTGCGTGTGTGGAATTGCTGGCAAGGGGGTTTTACGAATCTATGGGTTGTTTGGTTGTAGCGCGGGATAAATCATTGCTGTTGACATCTCGTTACGGGTCGTACATGGTACATATCAGCGTACGTCACTGTGTGTCTGGCGACTCATCATGCAGCCCATTGATGAGTCTGTCAACAATATTCGAGGTATGAATTGACTTTCACTTTACAGATGTTTACAGTCATATACAGGGTGTCTCGGAAAACGATTATCCGATTTGGTTCGGTTTGGTATATAATCACGTTTCTTTCCTTTTGCCGAGCTTCTCTTAAAATGTCGCTTAAAATCTCCTTTTTTAATATTGCACTTGAAGTCACCTTTACCTCTAACTTGGTTCGAACTTACACCATATTTCGTTGGGCTTGATAGAGGCACTCCCATGCCCCAGCGTGCCTGTGTGGTGACCGGCGATAATGACAGTTGGTACAGACCCTGGGCAGTAGAAGCCACAGTCATAGGACCGAATATCAACAATACCTCAGAGATTAAGTGTTAACCATAGGTACCACTATTTTGGCAAGAACTTGAAAACCTTAAACGAACAGAACTTCCTCAAACTGATCTCTGGAAAACAAAGAACAAACTCCCAAAACATTGGCATACACCTCGTTTTGAAAGAGTTTTAGATGCTTTACTATTTCAAGTTCGAGTCAATGGTGCCTATGGTCAATCCTTAAAACGTAAAACAAAATTGCCCTCAGGATACTCTATCCTACATGTATGAAGGATTTTCCTACCATACCGGCAGCTTGCCGCTTATTCCATCCAATTGTAATGTTCGTTTCCAATTGTTCACTGTCGTTGTACATGCATAATACATGCGGCAGATATGTCAGACTCCTTTGAACATAATATTCCCACCATTCCCCCACTCAAGATGCATAATCATCGCCTTTACTTGTCTTGGAAACACATTCATGAATAGTCGTTTTGAATGTTATTCATCTCAAAAAGCCATTTATACTAATCAAGGCTGCTTCATTACCTTCCGTTGGAGTTGGTCGTTAGCGGCTGATAGCAGCGGTAGTGTGGTGATGCATGCTGACCCTGAGGCACAGAGTGGAAGCTTTGCTCGCTTAGTAAGTTGTAGACTCTACTTTCACCATGATACCAAGATGTTTCCATTGGTATAGGCTTCCCTGATGTGTGTTGTACGTTGGCACATTCTTTCGTGATGAACTCACCCTGTTTGGTCTTTAGTCACTGAAGAAGCAATGACGTACCAAGCGAACTCTGAGGCATTCAGCAAAGCCTTGGTCGCCTTTTAAAAAGATGCAGCCTATAAATTGCATTTTGTTACCTATCCGTTTCTGAGGATCGTTCATATATTTGGGGTAGGCTCTCACGATTGGCGTTGTAAGTGCTTTGCACATTCTTTGGTGACGATCATCCTCTTTGCTAGTTGGTTGATAAGTCTTGTTGGCCTGTTTTCAGAATAGGACGTGAGGTATATTTTGATTGGAGGTACCAGGGAGAGGAAGTGATCAGAGGGGCCCTATTTTTGCATGGAAATCTCGACCAAACGTAGAATCAGCGGATCTTTTGTCTGCGCCTAATATTTCAATTGATCTAGTTGTCTCAGCCTTGCCATCACTAGCCTGATGTGGTCTTTACACCTGTCATCTTATAGCTTAGAGCAGCAATCTTAATCTCATCCGTACGATCGTGATTAAGGTAAATGATGACCGCATTAACAGAAGACCCAATGTTAATAGTTTAATCATGAATCTCTTGATAGGACAATCACCAGTAAGTCACTGGATTATTGGCGTTCGCAGGATCAGATAACACGACAAGGAAGTTGTCTGTGCTGTGTCTTAACGTTATAAACCATTTGTGGATAGTGGCCCGTGAAATAGTGATAACAAAGGCTTCGGGTCTTCAGTCAATTACCAACGTATTGCCTTGACAAGTGGGTAGTTCTAAGACAAATCCACTGATAAGACTCCAGGCACAAATTCAGTTAGCTGTGTGTGGTTCAGTTTGACGCCTGGCCAAATAGATGGACCGTAAGGTTCCTAGGTTCACAGTCATCTACATAAAATCCTCAACTCGATGTCTCGTACTTAACTGACCTCACCTTCGATCTTCGAATTTTGCAGCATCGTTGGTCGGCCGAAACTTGGTTGTTGCCAGCAAATCAGAGCTTCGCTGTTCGCTGTGATTCAAAGTGGGTGAACACTGTGGGCTATGTACAGACTGTACCATCTTGAAATATTCCCATCTTTAAAGGTTTGGAAAACTGCATTGTCGGTTTTAAACCTTGGAAAGGTCATCTCCTTGGACGAGTGTTTGCCAATCAAACGATCAAAATGAATTAATTTTAGACATGAGCATGGATAAATGGCCAGATATATTGACCAAGTGGAGAAGAAACCGTTTGTGAGAAATAGTTTCAAATGTTTTCACTTTGAACGTTTCCAAAAGGTGTCTTCCTCTCCAAGTGGCTTTGGAACCTGATAAAAGTACAGAAACACTGATATAGCATCTTCCACATTGAACGCTGAAGTACACCTTCAAAGCCATGATACTTCACTGAAACCTTGAAAACGTCTTTGTCGGTGTTGACAACTTTGACTCCGGCACAAGTTCCGTTTAGGAGTCAGATAAGGCCTTTGATGTCGTCAATTACACTAACTAATGCCTTGTAAATCCTATTAACCAATCACACGTACCTAAAGGGATATATTAGATGCTTAGAACACGTGAAATCATAACACCCGATGATACATTAAGGAAATACTTACAAAATCCTCTTAAAAGTTCATAGATATCCGTTTTGTCACCTCTCGTCTTCTCTCCCAACTCTTGTAAGTCGACCTCTAAGCCCTTCTAGCATAATTATGCTTTTGTAAGTAACGTGTCCTCTGTTATTGTCTATTAGAAAGGATGGACCTGATGGATAGAATTACCGAGGTGTTACTGAAGTACTTAGCGGACATCATCCGATGTCTGCCTTTAAGTTCCACCCGAGCTGTCCCCGGCTTTGTCTAACAGTGGACACTTCCTCTCCGAGGCGAGGGGATTAGCCGCCTGGACAAAGGTGTTGGCGCTTCACAGGAAGACTTGTGGCCGATGTCCAAAGCGAAGACGTGGAAGGTCAAATAACTGATGCTGTATTCTCCTTTAATGACATTGAGGTGGTCAGGCTGTGTTGCTGGTGTATCAGAAGGTTTAAAGAGGAAATAACAACATAACTGTCGTAGGATTTCGTGAGACTGGAAAACCTTCCGGCAGGTGATCAACAGATCAGAGTGGTCATTGCCTTGGCAAATATTGTCTTTTGAGCACGAAGTATCCGTGCTGTTTCGAAAATATATACATTTGTACTTTGACAAATATTGGCTCATCCCGAGCATATTCACTTGGTTACAACAACACCTATATAAAGCTGGTTTGCACTTCACAATTCTTCTTGATATGGTGAACGTGTTCGAGAACAGGGTTACACATTTTACGAGATGATGAAAGCCAAGTCTTAGATGGTTAACTATATTGATTCTTGCTATTCATATTGTCATTAAATATACGCTAGGTGATCACGAACATGGCGCTACGGCATCTTATTAAAGAGGCTGCGATGAAAGGCACCCTGAGTTTACATAAACAACATATACAGTACTTGGTGCTTCTTCAGTGAAATCTACAGGTGAGTCATGCCAAGTTACCTTGGAATCTTTTCCCCTTACTCTACACCTTTGCCAGAGGAGACACGCCCAATACTTGATTAGAGGCAAGGATACATTAGGAATGTATACGCGACCTTAAGACACGTTCGCTACAATCAGGTAACGGATATAGAAAATGTAAAGACGGGGTGACCTTTGATAGTGCGGATTGTGTGGGTTTGATCCGGGTGGATTAATAATCGTGATCAAAATGAAGTGCCTTTACTACATGTTCAGAAATAGTGTCGCTGTATGTTTTTGTCAAATTTTTGTTTCATTCATAAGTTTATCAAGGTTTTACGTGGTTGATCTTCATCTATATAAAGTATATTTCCCAGTAGCTGATAGTGGGATACTGTACAAAGAGATAGTATGCTGGTGTACAAATGTATAGTTGACTCACTTTCAGCTCCTGGGGAACTTATTTTAGTGTAAGCAATGTTTCGTCACACTAGTGATGTTCTTTTAAAATGTACATAAAATCTTTAAGGAAGACAAAAACAAGTTTCTTTGTCTTATTTCTGCTTGGAGGGAGAAATTCACACGGGTCAGTATCTTTTTCGACTGATCAAGATGGCTGCCTCTCACCTACATCGTCTGCTCAGATGACTATAAAAGTAGGCGAAAAATATTTGAATGGAAACAAACCATTTTCCAAAAGCAAAACCTAATGTTTTCGCTGTATTTTCTGCCCGTCTTTTTCTCTGTTATGCTGTAATTGATTCAATCAAAATGTTGCCTGACCCAGCATTTCTCAAATTACTCTCTTTCGTGTAATTAAATTCTGAACGCATTTCGCCTTCTTATCGCTGCATCCTTCGCCTACGCTAAACGACCCTCAACTATTTATATAGACATTATTTCATAACTTACTGCTACAACAAAGGAAATGGTTTAGAGCGATTCACACCATAATCTACGACATAATGAATTCATAACGCACCGTAGCGATCATAACGGTCGTGGCAAGTCACGCACAGGCGAGATCTGTGGCGTGATTAGACAATATGGATAGCCAATATCCGCCATATTGATTTTATATGCAAAAGTAAAGAAGCCATGACGAGCTCACAAATAAACCCTCCGAAACCTCCAGTGGCCACTGTACAAGTAGTCAACACACTACATCACATTGTCGCTTGTCATTTTAAAACTAAACCGTATGTACTGCCACTGTAGTAGAGAATGTGTGTAGGCAGCGTTTTTAGAAATTCATGTAAAAAGCTCGGTAAAAAGACATATCAATTCATTTGTGACATGCGCAAGACTTGTTACCTTTTCGGAAGGTTCGAATCGGGGCAAGTGTACTTCGTCTACTCGCCGTAATGACCCGGCGCTTCATTTCTGCTCCGTTGTTATTGTTAGAAGTCAAACTGTTGTTTTAGTGTAGCCAACTTGGCGTAATTTCATATGGTAATAAATCGGCTATATTCCACGCGACTGGTGATTATTGCGTGTTAATAGGAAAAGAACGAATGGCATTAATTCCTGTCCCTTCATCATAGTGATGGTTAATGGCCGCCATATTAAAAGCGTGAACGCGCCGAAACACGACCCAGAACTAATATAATATAATTTCATGTCATAATGAGTTTTAACGAGCGATTCTGCCTAATTAATGTCTGACTTGTGTATGACACACGTGAGTGTACAATATTAAGCCTGGGGTTGACTGTTTGTTTTGCTAATCGTGAAGTTTTAGTTCATTTTCGGTCACAGTTGTAATCGTTGACTTAACGTCCTTTCCTTCTGCCGGAACCGGAAGTCAGCACGAACACGCGGTTTAATGTCCGTATCGTCCTGCTTCTATCAAATAGTGCAATCACGAAGTGTCAATTTTGTAAACATCGGCCATCTTGAAAAAATAACCCACGTGACCTTGACCTATAAGCACTTTCAGAGCGCCTGCTGATTTCAACGATCCGTTGACTTCGAATAAAACCTTTACTGAACCGAATATACAAAACAAAGCAATTACTTAAACCAACGCCAACGTACTGAAAATCCGAATCACAACGTCCACTGAATAATGAATGCATCAGGTTAAACGTGGTCTCAGCTAGTTACATAGGGAGACAGCTAACATTAATATAACATGTTCCCTGGGGGAGGTAACACATTAAAACATGTCATACCCCACCCTGGGGAATTGGTGAGCGAATTAGAAAAGTACATTTTATGATTTGCTGTTAGATGTATAGCGGGATGCTTTCACCTGTGCATTAGCCTAGTGCATTTAGTAATGACTTCACGCTAGTGAATTTATCACACTTGCGCAATATCTCTATTTATCAAAAAGGGGTAAACTTACTGACAGGCAAATAGTCAAACCGATTGGGGAAGGGGTGCGTGCATTTTCTTGTGCATTAATCTTGGGCGTTAATTTCAAGATTTAACCCTTTTTTAAAACTTGTGATTTTATCTTGCGATTGTAGTGGAGAAATAGCAAAGGATTTTTACTTAAGACAGTTTTACTCGGAAACGACTCGTGACTGCCTACAATTTTTATGTTGAATAAAAGAAACATATTTCTCGGTTTTGTGATTACAGTAATTTTGACCGACCTTTGACTTATATAACGTGCCCCTTTTTAAACTACTTATCGATAGCAACATGAGTCAGTCCCGGGGGTGTCCTTCTAATCAGAATTACATGTTTCCATATGATATGCAAGATGAAAACCATTCTTGAAACACGATGCATCCGATAAAAATAAGCAAAGCAGTGCGCATCGTCCGAAAGAAAGTCGGCAAGACAATAGGGCACTGACACTTATGACTGTATTGCTGTCACTGCAGACAATAGCCTGACGGATATGTCGCATTGAAACAATAAACCTTTGTTGATCAAATTCTAGGATCGTCTGCTCGCGGCGTCGCCGTATGTCGGAACGCCGGTAATCCGCTGATGTGACAAATAACTGCTCAGAGGAAAGAAACGGGCGCAGCATCTTCGCTAATCTTATTGCAAGAAGAAGCTTTCGTGTCTGAGCGGGGAGCTGGTATCGTTTGAAGAAGGGATAATCCTTTCGTTTTCTCGGTTTTTCCAAATCTTACTCGGAGCTTGGATTAGTTTAGATGTACTTGACTTTGAGATTCGAGTCGAGTAGTCTTGTTTGAAATCGTAGACGCAGGGAATATGCGCGAAGTTAAGCTAGAATTATGAAGCAAGTCAATCTTTTAAGATGTCTTGTAACGCTAGAACGTTCATTCGTCAAAAACGCGGAATGCCTGGTGCTGCAGCCGAAAATGCTGCGCAAAAAACGGTTTGCATTTAATATGAACAACGCTGCAGGTAAATAAGTGTAAACGTTAAAAAGCCAGTACACAGTTATAGGCCTACATCGCACTACATGTACCAAAATCATTGAGAAAAAATCTCGTTGGTTTGAAGATCAATGCACTGTCATGTGTGCTCAGAATGTTATGTTTAGGGGAATTTCTCAATTACGATAACACAGGCAGGCCATGTCCAAAACCGCCTCGCAACACTAGCAAAAATCATTTTTCGATATCAAATGATACCCGTGGCGGCGCGTGGTGACGAGTTGGCACATTATCAAGCTCCTCACCTAAACCCCACGCCCAAGTTGTCCCTTTAAGCGTGTTGTATAGCCCGGAGATATAATTAGACAACGTCGCCAATTTGTTAACAATGGATTAATAGTCCGCAGCGTTTTGTTTCTGGCGGATTTTTATATATTTCAAACTCCGCGTTTTGTTTGTTCAACACATTAAGTATCTTTAGAGGGAACGCCGGGTAGGCAGGCATACGCTGGTTTCTAACCGCACCAGATTCGTGGCCTCGGGGTTGAGAAACGAACAAAGAGATACACCTGCAGCTTGCAATATGGATGTTCTTTTGGTTTTGAGAAAGGAAAAGTTTAACACACCTTTCGGCAGAACATGGAACTAAATACACTACATGTTCTGTTCCATTGCCTCAACAGTCGGCGCTCGAAGCAGCGCACTCGAGTAACTACTTGATTCTAGCCAATTTCACACACACACACTCACACACGTACTTCACTCAGCAGCACCGTGTGACATTGCAAGTTATAAAACAGCCATTTCAGCACATATCGGTGCATAAAACCCCACAAATATGTTCTTTTCATGTATCGAGGTGGTTGGGGTTCAATGATTTCCATCGAAATTATCACCATTTTATTACGCTCTGTGAATGATCTATTTTATGATATTGTAGGCCATTGTAATCAGCTTCTACGGTACGAGCAGGTACCCTGTTTATGTGCTTTATTCGCTGCGCGGTGCTATGCCCCCGATTCATCCGGCAGAACTCATAATGGGTGCGACCTCCCATTACCCGAGGTCGTTCCACATGGTTCCTTGAATTAATAGCTTAATGACTGGTGAAGGTTGTTTCACCAAGTTTTGTCAGAATAACCGTACATTTTATGAGAAATTGTGCTGTATATTTTAGTGAAATAAGCGTGGTTGATTATCCCAAATCAACAGTTGTACATTAGCGGAACCAACTGCCCGAAATGTAAGATTATTTAATTGATCCAGCTTTTATCTACATTTTAATTCATCTCATCCCCTACAGATAATTTTCTAAGCAATAACAATGTCGTCGTTTGCGATTCTAACTTGCCTCTAATCCGAATTCCCTTTTCTCTATTTCCAGAATAGCGTGACGTTTCTGTACCTCCTCGATACGGAGAGTGTTCAAATAAAACAGGTGAGTTGTAAACTGGATAATGAACAAGTGTGCGTGCGCTCATTTAAAGGGAGACTCTAGGTTAGTGCTATGGTGGGCCAGGTTAACTTTCCAAGTGACCAAATAGGTGTCCCTGCTTTCTCACAGTACGTTAAGCTGTTCACGTAATCATTGCCTCACTCTGTTAAACCGGGACCAGTTTCCTCATGCATTTATTGGTGACATGTGTATCACCAATTGAACCCAAAGCTCTCTTTCCCAGCCTATAGTCCCCCTTTAACGAACCATGGACAGAGCTTGTTTGCCCTTGAATTATGAGGGACATCCAGCAATTGGAAAGTAAAAGGAAAACAGATAGACCTGTAATCAATGGAAAATTAATTAAATTTATAATTATTGATAAACAGGACGCGTAATAAGAGTATAATTTCCATGTCGCCTCTGTCAGATTGTCCTGATTCTGGTTTCTAAAGATGTGTCAAGTTGTTGACATCGGTCTGAGACGTCCTTGGTCCTGACAAATCATAATCATAATCACTGATGCGGCCCAGGTGAGTTGGGTCAAAAGTTCGCAACCTTGGACTGCGGCTTGGGGAACACCTGATTACAGTAATGGAGTTGTGGCCTGAGTAGCTGAATACCACAAAACGTGCTGATTTTGCCCAGAAATGGCCAGCTTTTCCCCCTCAAAATGTCCCCCAAGGGGCAGATAGGGGTATTTTCAAAATGTATATCTAACTGTATCTATCTATATTGTGATGAAAGGAGTGTCGTCTTAATAGAACTTCCCTTTTTTTAAATATACCTCTTCTCTGTCTTTGGCAAAGGTAACCATTCTTTTCAAGAAAAGGAGGCTAGTTGGCCAAATATTTCGATATAAATTAAGTATACAAAGCGGCCTATTTTACCTGTCGTGCCTCTCAATGTGTCGCCTCTCAATGTGTCGCAGATGCACTGCAACCGGTTTAAACACGTCAAACATGTATACATGTATAACCTGGTACTGCAAACGTACAGTCAACCACATAATCTTTCGAGAGCAAGCATAATTTGTGACATTGTCATGCATCTGTATAAACCTATCGAAACGATAACATTTCACATTAAATGGTTTTCCAGTCAATTTCAGTCTTGACTTAAAGTACTCATTACATTTTAAATATTTTTAAGTATCAAATCTCGACCCAGATACTCGTTGCCATTGTTTCTGGTTTGACACAAGACTGGTTTAGTCACATTTCATGCACTCTTCGAAGCTGAACCAACACTTGAAACGCGCTCCAAACAGTCCGCAGCTCCAGAAATAGAAGTCACACTTGCTCAACTCCTTTAAGTTTCAGGTGTACTTTCTAGAGTACGTTGCCTAATGCAAAAATGTCAAAAACCAATATATTTAAATTCAGCCTTTTTAAATGTGCTAAGTACCATAAATTCCAGCGACATTAACCTAGCACTTTAAGTCTAAAATCGCCGTGCCATTTTGAACGTTGTTACATTTTAAGTTGCATTTCACCACTTGATGTTACGCGTTTGAGAGGTTTCTGCCATATCGCCATGTCATTTGCCAGCACTTAATGCGCATGCACACCGGAAGTAACCAAGGTAAACCGGAAGTCAGTTCATATTTGCGTCACTGGAATCGCTACTCGAAATTGTCCGCTATCTGTTACAAAAGTTCAATAAACTATATCAATACTAGAAAGTGAGACCATTGTTCGAATTGGCACAGCCCTGCCATGTGATGCGTTACATTCGGTCATTAAATGGTACCGCGTGTGTTTGAGCGATTTGCTGTTGACAGCAAATGGTGAGGTAGATTGCGTTTTTTAATTCACTAGATTAAGTTTCAACTCATGTTGATTTTTTTTCGGCTGAATCTCTGCTCTTTATCACAATAGCGCATAGCCACATACTGTCAACCGCCAGATTTTCTCTCTATTTTGCCTTTCGCGAAAGTTCCTGAAAAACGGAAATCATCACGATTGGTGGATTATGAAATTTCTTTCGGGTTTTCAAATCAAAATAGCATTTGTCCACGATTTTTGGCGGTTCAGATTAGAAAATGATGCGTAATAAGCATTTTCTTCTATGGGCCAAGCTTTCGAGGTGAAATACACATTTGAAATGTCATGTTATTGTGTGTTTCAATGTCAATCCCTGAACAAGCTGTCAAAATGCATTGGATATGCAGTGAAGATAAAAATTTACTATGATATGCATACCCGAAAAATTCCGTTCAAGTTTTGCACAAATCAATGTGTATCATATTTCTTCTTCTTTTGTGTTTGTGTTCAATGTTTTGTTTAGTATTTTTTGTTAACCTTTCGTAGAGAAACTACACGAAAGAAGCATTTAAAATAAATTCATGTGCAAGTAAATTTCATTCCATTCAAATACGCTGCAATGATTATACAGTTCATCGATGTACAGTTTCATACGCATGATTAAGCACACTTATGCTGAAATTAACTTCAGTCGTCGTTTTTTCCAACTGGGCAATGTCGCCATCTCCGCTAATTTGCATAACAAAGAGCAAATCTCGCGCTCACTGCGCCATTGTTGACGGCGCGCGATGATAAGATGCAATGCAACAGCTCGTGATAATTGCTAGCCGGGATATCAGATGGCCTCCACAATATGTTAGCATTAGTTTTCCCCGATATGCTGGTATTAATTAATAAAAATAGAATGGACCCGAGATGGTGATTTTAGACAAAAAGAACATTTAATGTAGCGAGGTTAAGCAGAGAAAATTGGTCTTTTTCTAGTTGGATATTTTTCTGGGTTATTTTGTCATTATATTTAATTATTATTTATTGCAATTAGAAAGTGATTTAAAGGAGGGAATTCCATCGATGTTAACCCCTAATAAACTATTGGGGAAGTAAGGTAAAATCTCAAATCATAATGGTGCTATGACGAACTGCTCAATCTCCGTATGACAAAAACTTATGGCTATGACAAACCCAAAACCTAAAATTTGTTTTAAAATCTATATATTTCCAATCCACCAACCTTTCGAATAATATTACAATCATGACGTTTGGCGCTCATAAGTGTACATGTATATCGCCATGCACAAGATCCCTTGCTGAGTACGAAAGTAAGGTTTTTCTGTACCTTCCCGGCTAACATCGCGTTTCTAGCATGTTGGAATTTCATTTCAATTTCCTTGCATCTTAAGATGCCCTGGGGATCTTTCCTCAAGGATAGCGTGCAATACTTCCATATCAGTTCTTGCTTTTTTACGCCAAGAGCCCCTCTCCATTTACTTCTTCTATCGGATTACTCGCAACTTGAGAATTTTGCATTTGCTTCGAAATCCCCGTTTTCTTTAACGGTACTCGAAAAATGACGCGCGAAACTGTTAATTCGATATTTCAGATCGCGTTTTAGAGATTTCGGATGAAGTTTAATTTATAGCTAGAAAAATTAAAAATCGCGGCGTGCGTTTTGACTTGGAGTGTACTCAGGGTAGAGAGTCAGTGATATGCCTGTCAATACCATTGGAAGTATTTGGAGGGGTGTCGGTTTTGGTCGCCGAATATCGAGTTTCTTGGATTAAAAATATTTCGTCGTACATGCTGTTCGCGTCAACCTTTAAAACTAAAATGTCTTTAATAAAATCTGCACCAAGCTTTAAGTGGAAACGCTACAGTTTCTAAAATACATTACAGTAACGACAAACTAGATACACACTGTTTTCCCTCAATTTATGGATTACCTGTGAAACGTATTCGTCCATGAACTCAGTGCAATATCATCAAATGTTTATGGCGTCAGACCCATTAAAAATTTAAGCGATTGATGTGAATTTTATATCTCAGAGTCATGTTGATATTTACCCAAGTGGGGCGGGGGCTGTTTAGTTGATTGCCGTAAAGTGTCCCTAGAGGTGGTACACTCTGCCCAGGTGGGGCCAAAAGTGGTCATTATAGTGATGTTGTTCTGTGATTAGTAAATGCTCCCATTCGGAACAAGTGTAGCACATCCACCTGCCTCTTTGAAAATGAGTTTTAAGGGACAGACACTATCACTGGCTACAATGGGTTCAGTTGACTAGCATCCCATTACATCATTTCGAAGAATTATATCATTGGCAACAGTTGGTTCAATTGGCTTGCTTCCCTTCATATTATTTAAAGGGCCAGTACCATTGGCTACAGTAGGTTCAATCCAAAATACCATTTATTATTGAATAATATCATTGGATGAAATGGGTTCAATTTATTTTCATCCTATCTTATTTCTGAAGGGACTTTTCATTGCCTTTAATGAATTAAATAATCTTTCATCCCACCATATCATTCGAAGTGACGCTTTCATTTCACTTTTTCATTTGTAACATTTGCACATTGTTACATTCAGCACGCATGTTGATTATGTCATGAGGCAATATTTTGCTGCATTACATTATTTGACCCGATTGTACTGTGGTTCATGTATATGCAAGTACATTGTACTCGACGTCGGTTGCTTCTCAACTCCAGTGCTGTGGAAAGATTAAGAATGTCCATGTTTGCAATTGCATCACTAATATCTATACTCAGTCCGCATTTTATATTCAATTAAATGTATATTGCCATCCAGGGCAGGCTCTTTATGGCCTGTCTATGATGACGAATGACCACACGTGTTGGCGCCAGTCAGCCACAAGCTGTTGTCCAAAGCCAGTGACACTATGAAAGAACTGTTATTGATTCGTATCGATCTTGGACAAGATGCCCGTCGTCAAAGTCTTGCAACATGCGGCTGTAGTTAACCCAATATGACTCTGCAGAAACAACAATTTTTTTCCCAGAGTTAAATTATACGAAATTCTCAAAGGCGCCATTTGACTACTTGTATATTCGATTCGAGAATATCTCAGAAAAATAATGAAATTTTCCTGATTCTTACTTTGGCGGATTACGAAATTTCTTCCCCTTTTTCAACCAAATCTCAGTCATTCGCGAAAAAAATCCGGCGAAAAATTTGCGGTTTGCCATAAGTTACTATAGTTATCACCGCCAGAGTGACAACCAACCACAGAATGCTATGATTTTGATGTAAATGCAAAGTAATTCCAGCAATAGCCAGGATTTCCTATTCTTAGCATGAAGTACCCACGTCCACTCCCACACGACTACCCATGCTAATTGTTTGCCGCTTCGCTAACAGCGGATGGCCGAGGTGTAAAATCATTTCCAGTTTTTCGCCAGATATTTGTTCCAACAAAACACTAATCTCCGGTCAATGCTGGTAATGGAGGTCGAAAACGTGCTGCACGTGACCATGCAGTAATGTGCTGACTTTGTTTTTCATATTTGGTTTATTTGCTGTGATATCTCGTGTTATTGTGGCCGCCAGTTGACTCATTTAGTGATTCTCTATTACATGACATTATGCAATAGAAACTGAAAATTTCCTATGAGTCTGTTGTTTGGCGTACGTGATTGACCGATTCCTTTTTGGCTTTTTGATCGCCAATTAAAAATATTATAAAGACAATCCAAAAAGTGACATCTCCAACTAATGTAGAAAAAAAGGTATCACTTGGTGAAGCGAGGAGCACAGAAATGTCTACGTCATCATGATTATGTCACAAAGTTATTTCAAATTCTGTGTTAATCGAAAGAAAGGACGTCTACTTTTGTTGGCCGGAGTTGCGTTGGGCTTTCTTAGTTGACGCAATGCCACAAACCGAACCCTTTGTTTCTCTATCAGAAAGCTTAATGAACACCACTGCAACATAATTTCGCAGACATCTTCCTCTGTGTTCTACCGGCTTTATGAAGTCCACGCAAAAGTACATTCTCAGCAGCGGTGTCGGACAAATAATGACTTTTTTCCCTGTAGCACGAATACTAGACATCTATTTCCACTGCTGCGTTGGGGCATAGACTGAGTCTGTTTGCTCCCGAAACAAGCTGTGGTATATCCAAACAACAGGTTTGCTGCGCACGATACGTCTAGTACTTTTGTTCTTAGGAATTGGACGACTTGTCTATTCTGAGATCGAGAGGTTACACAATTGAAAATAACTTTATTTCCATGCCACAAGAAGTCAGCATCCCAACCTATCTGCTTCGAGTTCTTCCCCCGGATTTCTCTTACCACAAATACGCAAACTCTGAACATGATAACATTGTTACGACGCAAAAAGCGCCAAAATTAGAGTCTCCGTGTTTATTTAATGGGCATGAAAGTAACAGTCATGCGATTTGCCTTTAAGCATCAGTCCTACCGCCACTGCTGCTTTTGTTGAAAAAAATGTGCGGGAGGAAGAACGTCTAGACTTTAGTTACCTTTAGACGTACTCTTGCGATGAAGGCATGCCTGCACTCTTAGAAATAAATGTTTTCCACGTTTTGATAAACCTTATGTTTTTCGGCCAACACAGTTTTGCACCCCTTAGATATTTTTCAGTGAAATGAAAACCCATTAAAGATGGTCGAGATTCTGAAAAACCGTTTAAGCTTTTCATTTTCCTGAAATACCTTTACGAGGTGCATTTGTGTCTTTGTGTTGGTCGAGAAACCAAAGTTCAAGCTTAATTTGTACACAAACTCGGCCTGATAACTGGTGATTATTCACAGGAGAATAATGTATAGCATATAAGGTGTCTGGTACCCCGAGAAGTTGACACAAGGAACTCACTCTATTTCGATTTTCATCTCAACCCTCCTATCTATTGCGGATGTGGTAGACTTCCATAATTGTTTGTTCCAATATCTATTTAGAACCCAAGCAGATCCAGATTTGTCTTCTTCATCCTTCTTTGTTCTTCCTTCTACCCTCTTTCCTTTCAGGCAATGTCAAAGGATATATTTAATTACCCCGTGGCCCAAGTAAAATGCCATATAATATAACTCCGTGGTTATAGACCATCAATCATTTTCATACATTTTTACGATTCTTCTTCATTTCTACTTTCAGAACAAGTGAAGTACTGATTTTCAAAGTCGACCATCGAGGCCGGAGATACAATTATCGGCCCTGTTTCTATGCAACTCGAAATAATCAAGAACTGGATGCTAAACGATTTGGATGTTTCTATTCAAATTTTGGAGTTTTGTATGAATTGTGAAATATCTAAGGAACTGTCAAACAGCGTCATCATCTTGGCTTTATTCATCAGGCTAAAAGGAAAACTAGTAACCACTTAGACACGAACTTGTCAAACTCTTCCACCATAAAAAAATAATGAAAAGAACTTTTTGAACTATTCTAAAGTGATACGCTGCACAACAGCTTAAGGCAAGTTGAGTTTAGAAGTTTGGAAGTTGACAATGTACCTACGACAGCTATTCCAAAGGAAAAAAAGATCAGCTTTCCATAGAAACAGAGATATAAAGAAATGTCTGACTATGTTGCTTGATGAAATGAAAAAGTAGGACAGTTACTTTTATGGAAAGTGATGGTCCCATAATGGCAATCTCTTACACAAAAAGGGCTTTCTGTTTTTGTAGCTTTTCGGAGATATTTCTATCCGATTCCTTTGGCGAAAGGAGCGTTTTGTTGTGTAAGAATACCCTTAACAGAAGGGTTAAGAAAATGCTGCATTCACTGGTAATGCCAATAATACCAATACAGGACATACGATGATTCAAACGTTTTGTAACTTTTCATGAATTAACTATCTATGCAAATTGTCTATTAAGACTACCTTCATATAGTTTCATAGTTCATAGTTTTCTAGACATTTGACTCGATTGGTGCAAATACCGTGATAAAACCGTTTTGGATAACTTAACGCTTGGATACTAGTAATTCTTAAATGGATTTGAAATTATATCAAAAACTACTCTAGCTATTGGTTTCAAGAGGATTTGGATTTTTCTGTCATTCATGTGTTTCTTGTCCTGTAATACTTTGCCGAATTCCCTAATCCTGTATTCATTCCAAGCTTTACTACGACAATTCCGTCCCCGCCAAAAAACACCAAAACTTCTTCAAGAAACAGGTCTACATGTATACAAACATAATGTTTGCGGCGGGGTGTCTGTTAAAATTTATGTGTCTAGTACAAATGACTCCAAGCGCATTTGCATTCATGCCCAGCTTTACTACGACAGAGAACGCTCCTGGCAACACCAAATACTGTCTAGAAACCAAGCTGGAAACACAACACTATAGTCCTACAAACATTGTGTTTTTAGGGGGACGTCTCTTAAATGTATCTATCTCTGGTACAAATAACTCCGGGATGGCAAAACGAGTTTGTAAAGTATGATTCGCATTAGACATAAATAAGCGGTAAACAGTAAACAACATGATCTCGTTGAACAAGCCAACTGACGGTTGCCAGTTTAATGGGTTGGAAAGTAAACTACGTCAACCTTCTATTTAGATCGAGTGTTCCAGGTGACTCTTCAAAATTTTGATGCCATTTTCTTACCTTCGGCTGACGAATCTTTCCCAACTACCGCAAATATATTAGAAATATCGTATTGATTACGGAATCATGCTTTACCGATTGACGGAATTGTACATCTCAATATGATGTCTGTATCAAAATATCAGTCTCTAGCCAAACCTAAGATAATTGCTCGGGCTCGAAACCTTTAAAATTTGACATTTCAACTTCACGAAACATGCAAACCTTTCTCGCGAAGATCAAAGCCCACCGCGGCCAGCAATGGGTTAATCTTGAAGACGTATACGGATAAGTCTCATGGGTAAAGGGATTACGTTGGCACCTCTTAACTGAGAAAAGGAAACGGGGTGTTCCCGTCCTACTTTGACACTCGACACGGATACGGCGTCATCAAAGTCAAGACTTTTACGGTGTAATTTTCTTTAAAGTGCACCTAGCGAGGGAAATCCTTTGGAAATGCTTTGGAAATGCTTTCCAAGTCGAATGTCAACCTTTTAAACTTGGGCCGCGTCTTAAGTTACCTCCTAATTATAGATTCGGTGACACTGAGACATTTTGATACAGATTGAGTATGTGTGCTGTGCAGTTTGATATTGAAGAATTCTAAATTGAACTCGGTGAAATGGAGTTCATGGGTTTCTTCTATAAGGGAAACAGGTAAATTTCAAACGAAGTCTTCCCTGCTAAAGTTTTTTTGCGTGACGTTTGCATGTTATGTGTCATGTGTTATAAACATGCGTTCAGTCTTATGATGGTGCTATTTTAAATGTTACAACTTTATACACTGTGGAAATTCAATGTCTGAGATAGTGTCTCCCCAGGCAATCACTCAGGTTGTTTACTAGTATTAATGTCTGTTACCTTTTGGAGATATTTTTTCCACTTATATTGTGTGTCGCTTTTGCAATATTTCAAGTACTTAAAAAATAAATAAATTTTTGAAATATTTATACTAAACACTGTGTATTGATTCACTCTCTGTGCATGTATTTTTGCAACGCTTTAGATGTAATTTAAAAAGTCTCAGGGACATTACTACATATAATATTCTGTTAGTGTTTTTAGGTTCAAATTATTTGTTGACATTGAACTTTGAGTTGAAATTGTTTCGATGAGTGCGCAACTGTGACATGAAAAACAGGTGCTTATTTACTTGGGGCTTTGCGTGGGACGTTCGGAATACTGTAAATATGACACAGGCATAGAAAAGGCTACGAATAACTCAAATATTGGCTGTATAATGCGTTGAGTCTCGCCGAATTATGAGTTATAAAATGCAACACCTCAAATCGACATGAATACCTTATACTCTTTAATTGATCATTTCTTTTTCGTCGAAATATTCGAAAGCGGTTTTTTTATTCTTAAACGACGACTGAGAAGGTAGCGCCGAAGTGTCCACGACTCTTGCTAAAAAAAAACCTTGAAAGAAGGATAATGTCAATTTGAGATGTACATGTATTCATAAGAAGGACAGTTACATATACATACATACATAATGAAATTTATATAGCGCTGTATCCAGAGATGCGATCTCCGCTCAAAGCGCTTTACAATAATAGAGAAATTGATCAAAGATCAGAGACAAAAGACCCTTTGATCAAAGATCAGAGACAAAAGACCCTCCCAAACAGATGAGTCTTCAGGAGGGCCTTGAATGTAGTTAGGTCAGTACAAGATGTCAGTTCCGTAGGTAGCTGGTTCCACAACATTGGTCCAGCCTCCGAAAATGCCCGGTCACCATATGACCTCTTCGGTGCAGTATCTCGATGTAGACATTGATTGACAATTCTATAACACCTTAATTATAATAAGCCACGGTTTACAGTGTATAAGATACTATGCGTCCACCGTATCCTATCTTTGACGACGGCGGTTATGGTTAGGCAACCTCAACCGTCTGGCTGCAATCAAAAAGCCGCCAAGATCACGTTTATTGTTTAGTTTTAGGTGTTTTAGAAAGTAAGTTGATACATGTACCTCACTGTCGGTCCTGGTTGTATTACCGAACCCCGCTGGGTTGAAGCTTTGGTCCACATCCAGCTCCACACTCACGATGTTTCGTAAGACAACCGATGCCTCCAGTTCGGTAGGAATTACCTCAGTATAACAATCGAAAAACGGACTAGTATTTTTGAAAACTTTGAAATTGTCATTTATGGTACTGTCTATACATTTCTTATGAAGAGTCTACTTCGTACATGAGATGATTAATGAATTTCATTTGTAACAATATTCTGATTCATACGTAACTCTGCTCCTGACTAAATTTCGTATTCAGGATACAATTTCAACATTTTATTGATGTCCGAATCCGCCTTGACACCTACATATCAGGTTTCCATAAAGTTGATGATCTTCACAATCGATTATGTGATGAATTCACGGACAAAGACACTCACAGGTATCGAGCTCCTCACTTTGGAATGACGTCACAGCGTCCCGTACAGGTTGTAAGTTCATTCCGATATAACAATACAAGAAGTACGTGTGTTTCACCTAATGGTAGAGTGCATCGACGTATAGATCATTTCACTAAACGTTGATGGAATTGTATTGAATAATGCTTATTTCACACTATCTGTACATCGTGCACTGTGTATTCGTGCAATGTCGTGTGCTTCAGAGTACTTGCCATTGCAGTTAACTTTGGTGGAACCCATCGTAAGGTTAGTTTCAACTTATCTGTAAAATTACCCCTGTGTATATTTACATGGTAGCGTGCATTTATGTATTGGTCATTTCAGTCGAGTCGGCTGGAAGATTTCTCACTCCTAGTCAAAGTGCAAACCGAGACATCGCTAATGAGATAAACCTGACTGATTTTCAAGAGTCGAAGACGACCTCACCAACAAACCCACCACTCTTATCAAGCCTTTCACAAGAAAATGATTGACAGACGAAGTTGGCCAAAATTAGCGGCATTTGGTTGAGTTGCCCTCGCCATAATTGCTATCTGCTCCTTCGCTCGATACCAATTAGCTGAGCTTCTTTGTCCCCACGACGCACACCATTGTTACTGGGCTGCAGACACATCCTTCTGACCAAGTCGTCTGGAACTGAGAAGGTCCACATCAGACCTATTTTGTCCACTTTAATCGCGTTACACATCAAGTTTGTGTTTTTTATGGAAGATTTTGTCAGAATAGCGTGGGAGTGCAGCCAATTACGCCAGGTTATGTTTTTCAAGTCAATACCTGTCTATTTTCTGATGCGGGCGGCGTTTTCAACTAATTATAAGGTTTTACCTTCGAAATTAGGCTTTGACCAAATTTAGAAAAATATATTTTTGACAATAGGGTTATTGAAAAGAATCAACAAATTTTGAATTTCGATCTGACTGATTTGTGACGAACAAACTGCACCTGTCACTAAATTATCATTTTATGCGTTTAGAAAACAGGTTCTAAAAGTAACTACGAAATACAGTTTATAACCAATAGTACGTTGTAGTGGTAGTTGTTTTCTTCAACGTTTTACCACACAGAGTCAATAAGATACAATAAAAGTCGGTCGCTTCTAACATTATCTTGGAATACATATTGCTTGGCTTTTTCTGTTGAGTGTTAGTGTGCACCAAACTTCTACAACGTTCCTTTAAAATATGTTTTCCTAAATAAACCAAAACAAACTGATTCAATAACGTAAACAGGTCCTTGAAAATGATATCCTGTTTGGGAATATTAATATTTCATCATTTACTACAGGTAAATGAAGCTGATTCTGTGATATTTATAAATCTGGTGCTCAAAACAAATTCTGAAATAAAAACTGGTGCAAAGATAACTAGGTGAATTTGTTAGAATGTTTTTCCGATTTTGTTTTTATTACGTAGTGCCGTAAGTTCTCCAGCTGAATCATAATGTGCGAAAAGTAATGTGAGCGCATATTTTTATGTCGAGCACTTTTTTCAAATGATTACTCCTATTTGTTAAAAACACACTTCTGGCACAACTGTGAAAGTGAATGGAATTAGGAGGACGGTTTTCCGTTTTCTTTTTCCAATAGTTTAGTCCTCTAGCTAAATTTACTACTGAGCCTGTAAACATCTGTATATTATGAATACTTTTTCATTGTCACCCAAACACATGCCATATAGGAGTAAAAATAGGTGCCAAAATAACTGTTCAACTGAATATGGATTAGGAAGGGGCTTTGCGATTTCTGTTTCCACTAGCTATAAGTCATCCAGCTATGACTTACTGTTGCAACCGTAAAATTCCTTTATAATTTTGTATACCGTGACTTTTTTATGATCACTCCTATATAAAGTGCTTGCAAAAATAACTGTTTAAGTTAATGGATTAGGAGGAGGCTTTCCGATTTCTGTTTCCACTAGCTATAAGTCATCCAGCTATAACTTACTGTTGCAATCGTAAAATTCCTTTATAATTTTGTATACCGTGACTTTTTTATGATCACTCCTATATAAAGTGCTTGCAAAAATAACTGTTCAAGTTAATGGATTAGGAAGGGGCTTTACGATTTCTATTCCCAGTAGCAAAAGTTATCCAGCTATGACTTACTGTTGCAACCGTAAAATTCCTTTATAACTTTGTATACCGTGACTTTTTTATCAGATGATCACTCCTATATGAGTAAAAGTGCTTGCAAAAATAACTGTTTAAGTTAATGGATTAGGAAGGGGCTTTCCGATTTTTGTTTCCCAGTAGCTATACGTCATCCAGCTATAACTTACTGTTGCAACCGTAAAATTCCTTTATAATTTTGTATACCGTGACTTTTTTATCAAATGATCACTCCTATATAAAGTGCTTGCAAAAATAACTGTTTAAGTTAATGGATTAGGAAGGTGCTTTCCGATTTCTGTTCCCAGTAGCTATACGTCCTCCAACTATGACTTATTGTTGCAACCGTAAAATGTCTTTATAATTGTGTATACTTTTTTATAAGATGATCACTCCTATATGAGTAATAGTGCTTGCAAAAATAACTGTTGAAGTTAATGGATTTGGAAGGGGCTTTTCGAATTCTTTTAACAGTAGGCTTTATAAGCCCTCCGGCTGTAATTTACTGTTGCAACCGTAAATGTCTTTATACTGTGTATACTTTTTTGAATGATCACTCCTACATGAGTAAAAGTGGTTGCAAAAATAACTGTTAAAGTGAATGGATTTGGAGGGAAAGTTTTCGATTTCTTTTTACCGTTGGCTGCACGTCCTCTTTTTTCAGTAGGCTATAAGTCCTACAGCTGTATTGCGACTGTGAACATCTTTGTATTATAAATACTTTCTCAATCATTTTACATTCTCGCGTACACAATGCAGTTAATAATACTCCAGAGTGAAATACCAGATAGTTATATACTAGTTTCTTTACGACTAATGCAAGTTGATGGCAGTTTCTAACTTAAAATTAACCCAAAAATCCAGAGAATGATATGTAACATCTAATAAAATAGCGAATACAATGGTGTTTAAATGGAAAGTTATGTTCGACTTCTTATTCCATTACGCCTGAGTGGGAGCCCTCCGGCTGACATCAATTCTTGCAAAAGTACAGACTATATCACAGCGAAGTTTTTATTTACTTACTATTGTAACCTGTCCTAAGTCATGAGAGTTTAACTTCGCAACATGGTACCACTCTGTCTCAGATTTTAGCAGAGAACATCGCTGTTGTTATTTCCTCTATAAAAATGTTGTTCGCAACATTTTCAAATCTTCTGTTAGCAAGCAACTTCCCAAAACAATCTGGTTATAAAGACAGACCTATAAAAATGATAAAATTATTGAAAGAAACGTTGGAACTCTTTTCTCATGCGTTGTTCTTACTCCATTGGACTCTGCAACATTTCCCAGACTAAACTTTTCGCTCTTGCAACTGTACACGTTTTAGATGAAATTTTTCAGTTCTTACCAAACCAATTATAGTAAATGACAAAATATAATGTATTCAGCCTTGCATGCGATATTCCATGAACCCAAGTTAGTGACATTTGCAAATTGCTTGCAAAACACCATCATAAAAGTTGCTAAAAACGACTCGTAGTAAAAAGACACAAAGGTCTGTTAAGGTACGTTAACATGTTATTTCAAACAGCGATAACATTTTAATTTTGGTTTCTTAATTTCAAAAATAAATATATTTCTGCATTTGTGTGGCTATACTTGTGTTTCTTACATGTATAATGTCTGTAAACCATTTCAGCATATCGTATCTTTGTGTAATAAAATTGAGTCTCCGAGCATATTATACTATGTTTTGGCTTATTCGAGTTGAAGCTGCAGTGTAAGTTAAATTAAAGCGAAAGTTATTTTCTATGAATTTTTTCCCAAGATAGATCTATATGAAACATACCGTACCTTCTTTCTCGCCTCATAACAACTTTCTGCCTCCTTTCTTAGAATTATCTGACCTTTTAATCTTTAGAATCTCATTTGATATCGCGTTACAGTCATCTCATGATAATGGAGCGAGTTACGGGTCATTACGGGTTACAACCTCGGCTACAAAAGATTCTGTGACGAACAATATGCTAGCTCGGTCGGGGTACAGAGATGTTTCTCAAGACACCGCCCTGGGGTGGAGGCCGACCTTGAGCGGCAACGGGAACAGTTACTGTGCTCATAGAAAGTGCGGGTATCAGATCTTAGGCGAACCAGGGGTAAAGAATGGGTTCATTTTTTACAATACTGTCCCATTCCGTCTCTGTTTGTATCTGATCTTCACCAAAACCAAATCATCCAACCGGTCCTATCTTTGGTCTAGATATTTCAGCAGATATTTATACAATAATGTCCTATTACTTTTCAATTTTGTAGCAAATCTTCACAAAAAACAAAATAGACGGCCGGCCCAGTCTCTGGGTCAGATAAGCAGATAATGTATTCGACACTGTCCCAGTACTTCTTTTCCACTGTTTAGGATAAGATCGTACCTCGAACCAGTGGGAGAGGCTAATTATCTTTTTTCGTACAATTACCGTGATAGTTTCTTTCTTTACAGCAGTTCGATGCTTTATCAGAGAGCGAAAACCAAAGTAATTACGAGGTCTTATCTCCCATCCGACTTTGAGCATACCCCTCATTCTTATTAACAAAAGGAAGTCTCAGTTTCTTAACAGATAACAAGTATATAGTGATAAGCAGATTTTTGACCGTATTATTTTCCAAATCTTTATTTTGACTGAATTCATCGCATCTTCGACTTGGATCAGTTCTAGTATGGTCATCGGTCTGGTACTCCTCGTCCATCCTTCCTACATTGTGCCTTACTGAGCTAGATTTTAACTGACAGATGTAAACCATTTCAAGGGTGCTGCACTAATTCATCAGAAAATGGCACTGAAGGCAAAAAGCTGAAATGACTGGGAAAAGTCGACAGCAGTTCGCTTCAAATGGCTTTTTCCTGCATGTAGGTCATGCTTGTCCGATTCCGGTAGGTATTTCTAGGTCAGGTTTGGACTTAGAAGCACCTAGATGAAATATAACATTTTGTTCTACTGGTGCATTCTTTTTGGTGAAATAAACCGAAATTCCAAGCGCCATTTTGTCTTTAAAAGCACATCGCTTCAAATACTGGAAAGCACCATGCATGACTTGGGTGGTGGGGAATTTCATCGTTGATCTGATGCGTCAAAATGCATTTAAATCTACTTTAAAGTCCGTAAAAAATTTCTTTTTGGCATAAAAAAATATCTACATGTGTGCCAGGCGAATTTTCGATAACCAAAATTTTGAATTAGAATTAAAAATTAATTGGATTAATGAATATTTGATATATTCCTTTATAAGGACTGGTGAATATCTAAATGATAACAATGCTATTAACGCTTGATAATATATTTAAATCGAGAAATAAATAAACTTCTCTGTAGGTGAACTAGATTAAAGGACACATCCCGAAATCATATTTTTTTATCGATCGCAATTAAATGATCATCAGAACTGCTTTTAATATTATAGACTAATATATGTGAAGTGGGATGGTAACCTCACGTTTTTCATATCAGACTAAAAAACATCAAGAAATATAGTGAAATCAATTATTTTTTTGTGTAATATTTATCATTTTTGTCCTTAATAGGGTTTATACCAAAAAAATTGTAACTTTTTAGGAAAATGTTAAATAAGTAGGGGCCGGGACTTGCCCCTGAAATACTCAAATTTCTGGTGCTTTTTACACAGAGGTGTTGAACTTTTCTGGAGGGGGTCTGATGAATTTGTAGAAGTTTTCTGACCATTTTGCTTTTTAATCGAACACTATCCTTTTTGACATTTTACATTGTCAAAGCGACACTGGATATAAAAACGTGGCTCAAACTGTTTTCATATGTCAATAATGTATGATTCGTCATCAATCTTGACATCACTATCACCAACATTGATCTTAAATGTGCATCTTTTCAACGCACAAAAACGCACTAAAAACTTCAAAACCTCAAAACTTTCAGCGGAAAATGAAAAAGGCCCGATGTTTCTTTCCCATGACCGAGTGTCAGCCAGCCCAAGGGGTGACGATTCCCAGTCCTCCTTGAGAATAAAAGTTTAATTCTTTCGAAGGTGTCACTCGCCTGTTGGAGCACAATCAAACTGGTGTGGTCATGGCCTGCGGTTACACTGGACAAATGCATAGATAACGCCATGAAAGCAAATCAGCAAACTTTCACCGAATTATATTCCTTTTTGCAACAAATTTCAATTTTGTGTCCACATTGAAAGCAGGCCAGAACATGCCATAGTGTCCAAAATCCAGTTCTCTGTCATGTCGGTATTGTTCAGTAGCCTAGCATTAGGCTGAGGGGTTGGTCGGTTTGTATTCACGAGGGCAGTGATGAAATTCCCACCTTTAGATTCGGGTTATAATTATCCCCAACCTGCAAACATGTCGGTTACCTCTTTGAAAGTTAACCCGAAAATTAGCTGTTTGCTACTGCCCGTCATGTAAAAGAAACTGTTGAAGACATTGAAGAAGCTTTCTATTGCTTTCAAAATTTGATATGATGGATTTTACGGTGGGATGATTTCGAAATATTTGGATTTTTTTTATTCACCTGTAACTTTTCAAGGCCGTTGCTAAGCATTTTTTGCATCTGCGATGACACTGCGCTCTGAGAAATACTGGTATAATTATCATCTTCTAACAGAACTCTTGGGATCTTCGTTGAAACTTAACTTGAAAATATGGTGTTTGCTACTATCCATCATGTAAAGATCGAAGAGGTATGCCAGCATTGCTGTCAAGATTTGATATGGTGGTATGATTTCAAAACCTATGGATGTTGTTTTATTCTGTTGCTAACCACGTTTTTGCATCCACGATGACACTGCTCCGAGATATTGGACTAGCAAATAGACCTTTCGGTATCTTCCTTGAAACTCTACCCGAAAATTAGGCAATTGTCACTGCCAATCATAGAAAAAAATTAAGATATCCATTACGGTGCGATGATTTCGAAATTTTTGGATATTTTTTCATTCACCTGTACCTTTTTAAGACTGTTGCTATACTGACGTCTCTATATAGCTAGCTGAAAGAAACTTTGCTCAATTTATTCACGGAGCCAAATACTTAATTTAATTCCGTTATTAATTCATTAAAGAGGCTGAGGAGGATTGGTTTTTATATTTTACATAGTTTTGTATCTTTAATACACACCTGTTTGGCAGTGACTTTATAATTGATTAAGTTCCATTATTCCATCAAATAGAGGTATTCTGGATAAAATACAAACAACTTAGAATAACGTTTATAATTATTCTAAGACTTTAATCGATTCAGTCGACTATTTATTAACACAATCAATTTATTTTCAAAATTGTTTTGCATTTGACTTTATCATTGATTAAATTCCGTTATTTTATCAAATAGAGGTATTCTGGATAAAATACAAACAACTTAGAATAACGTTTATAATTATTTTAAGACTTTAATCGATTCAGTCGACTATTTATTAACACAATAAATTTATTTTCAAAATTGTTTAACTATATGATTCCATCTGTTTATCCTAGGACCAGCCTTTTTTCTAGTTTAAACCTGAATATTTTAGGAATTTAATTCTGGGTTAAAAGGGCGGAAAAAAACTTTTTTGTATTGCGTCATTATCGCCAACTTTAAATCAGAATGAAACGATCTAAACTCGTATGAAGCATCGCCTTGGTTCGCAATGGACCCATAGTCTTCTCTCGTGACCTTCCACCTCAGCTTAAGACATATCAAATATCATTAATTTCCATACACCCTTTTTATCCGCAGCATCGGAGTGACAAAGACTGCGCCGGATCGATATGATTCCGTCTTTTCTATTGACCCGTTTCAAACTCGCCTCGGGGTGGATATAAAACGTTGATCATGCGATTTAGCAGTCTTTGCGACACGCCATGCATTTATAGCGCAATATTGAAATTGTTACTAATTAGTGGCACTCAACTAATTATAATGGTTGTCAATATGAGGCTCGAGCCAGCTTTCTCGATTCACATGGAATTTTAAATGACAGTGAAACTTCTCTGAAAACACGCGGCAACAATACGGTCAAAATTGGCAAAAATATAGATAAATTTGGTGGGCGTTTACCGGTGAGTGCTTTGATGGTAAACCAATGGTTGGGAGTGAAATTGGCTTTCATCATGAGGTACCGCTGATTTAATCGGAAATCCTTTGTCTTTCGCTAATCACAACGTTGACCGAAGCTCCGCAGAGCCGGGACGTCATGCGAGGCGAAACAAAAGCACCCAACGAACAGTTCGCACGTTAGCCCAACAATTTCAAAATATCAGAGGGTTATATCAAAAAATGTGCATAAAACTGTGCGATTATCATTTCTCCTCGATTTTTAAATAAACAAATCCCGTTATGACTGTGCGGGGTTTCCTGGTGCCGGAAATTGAGCGCGATGCGTTTCCCCGCGGTTGTTGACTCGACGTTGTCGGTCGCGCTGACCAGAGCGGCCTCCTAGTGATGTTAAACACCACGGCCCGAGTTGACAAAGGACTGGATTAACGAGCTCCACTCTTAAAACATCACCGCCACTGATAATTGAGGATGCTGCCTCTCTAAATGGTGTTTATATTCCATTGGAAATGAGGAATGGTGGACAGTACCAATTTGCTGTGGCGAATTCGAATTAATGGATAAAGGGCAGCGGGCGTGGAATAAAGTCAGACTATACTAACATTCCTAAAACATTCAGGGATCTTGAATACCAAAGTTCAAATTAATTTTTGTATTCTTAGAAACTTTAGAGTTTTAACTAGCAATTGAATGGGAGTGTTTCTATATGGCCTTTTCGTCATTGAGCTCAGTTTTTCTTGCACATGCGCTTCCACCCATAACATAAAAATATGCACTTCTACACATAGAAAATACTTAGTAACACTTTTTTGCTTTAAAGTTCTTAAATTATTAACAATTTTTCTACTTCAACAACTTCTCACGGATTTCTTCAAGTTGTAATAATTTAACTTGACCAGTCATTTCGAATTCCTCAGATGACAGATTCAAGAGTATTGAACAAGTTTTGATACTTAATCATAGCCCGCGGTGCCCGCTGGGCGGGTATTGACTTTTACCGGGGCTCCCTCCACAAACTATCAAAACCCAACACAATGGCCCCGGCCATAATGAAGGCTCCGATCTATTCTATTAGCGACATAGTATACAGTTATTATGAACTCTGTCAACTTGTTATATTTTCGTTTTAATATTCCTAATGCCAAGTCGAAACCCGATACGACTCATCTCAAATTCATTGTCAAGAAATGAAAAGGCTATTTTCTCATTTTGAAAAGCGCTGATATTTCTGCGGTCCTGTCGTGTCAATCGCGCGCAGACGATACGTGACACTTGTGAATATTATTTGAAATAAACACGGCGCGGCGATGTGACAGGCCGGCTCGCTTGGGACACTTTTTGATGGTACTTATCTTGCTGCGATCTCTTCGACCCACGCTCGGGGTTGGATGGCAGAGGTTAAGAGGTACACATCATCAAGAGGCGTCAATCAACCGTCAGTCCCCCGGACACCTGTGTCTCAGACTTTCCCACTTCGTTTCATTTGCCCGGACCGTTTTTTCTCGCTACCCATCCGTTCCACTCCTACAGCGCCTATGTATTGACGGCTAGCGTTTCTTGTTGCCGCGAGAGCTTAGTAATGTTTTAATTGGCAAATGTCTTGTTGGAGTGTGTGGGAAGCTAAAATGAAATATCGCATCTCGGAACATTTTCATTCATAACTGTCCATCCCATGTCTTTTAATCGGATTTTTTTTACGTTTCGAGCTCACCATCCTTAAGAGAAATAACTTGTTTTGTCCTGTGGTGTGTTTTTGTTATTTGTCTTTACCTTTAGGCTTCACCAGCCGCCCCGGGGGTTTCGTAGTACGTGTGAAAGATAACATTCCCACCCTATCTAACCCCAACAAGTTTTAAAACCTCGAACTTATCAGGCAGAAGCTCTCAGTGAGAGGTCTTTGAAGGGATGTTACGATCTCGGAACAGTGTGTGTCAATTCTCTGCAGTATTTCTGATGAGAAAAACGTCACGTGCATTGTCTCTCAAGAAAAACTGCATCATAATTCTGAGAGGTCAACTATGAAAAGCAACTCTACGCTACTGCCTGTTGGCTATTGCAATTTCATATTACAACCAGAAACCAGATGACAGTAAGGATATTCTCTCACCGTTGTTACTCTCGTGAAAGTTGTACATCGTTCCTACCATCAATCTCTTCTAAGCCTTTATGATGAGATATCATTAGCCATATCATGGCTTTACATTCTCAACACGGTCATCCTGTCATTGGTAGAATTACCTGACACTATCCACAAAAGCGCTTTATGGACATCTCAACAGCTTGAATCTCTTTGCTGACTTGAAGTAAATACGCTAAACAAATCCATTGATTCGAACGTTTGAATGGAAATGGAAACCAATTGGCTGGCAATGGATAAGTACAGTAAAATATATGCAACTGATAATTTTGCAATATAGCTGGTCAGTAGCACACGTTGCTGAGGCAGTGGTCCATTTCAAACAAAAGGGAGCTTTTCTAGCTCAGAAACTAGCTGGAATGGGTACCCAAAAAAATTGTAGTTTCACACGAAAGGGATAACAGTCAACGGAGCTGGTGACATTTGCCTGCGTCGTTTGATACAGGATGGATCATGCTTAACGTGTTATCAACAAACATACGGATCTCGATATGCTACTCGCAGTCTTTCAGTAGAAGGACTTATCTGCTATAAACAAAGACGAGAAGGATATAAGGCTGCCGACAGGCGACAGCCTTAGCCGAATGACAATAATGCTTCATATATTCTTCAATAATCTACGCCACTTCTAGAGCCAAGAAAGATATAAAAGATATGTAATCAGCGGGGTTCCCTCGCTTTGTCGTACTTTAGAACGCATCGAGAAGCCATTTACGCTTTACTAAACAAGCTGTTTAAACGACCGCGGCACAAAACCAAATTCTCAACATCAAGCGAACTTGAAAGAGTCCTCGTCACCTCTCGGGGAGAGAGCGTTGTGCGGAATCATCAAACTGACACCATGAATGCCCGCGCTAAAAGCAACGTTTGCCTCGCTGAATGGGCGACCGCGAGCAGCCCTTCCAACTCTGCCCACAGTTAGCGGGAGTACATCACGCCATTCTTTCGAGCAATAGGGGCATAACCTTTCTGATTGCAGTATTTTTTCTGCACCTACCCTGCGGATTTTGTTACCAACAAGTTCAAGCTAACTGAAGTTGTCAAAGCCTACACCCCGTGTTGAGGTATTTCTTACAGCAACATAAAACTACGTGAAATCTTGTTCGAGTCAATGGCGCGCAGTTTGGCATGAACTTGAATTCTTTTGCTTGGACGCTATCTGGTTTTCTTGAACAGACAGCAATGAACCGTTCATTGTCATCATTAGTTGCTTTTATATAAACAAGTTGTTATATTTCAGAGGAATATTGGTGAGTTTTCAGTACTATTCCGGCGCGTTAACATGATACAATGCGATCCGGTTGCAGTCTTTCCCACGATGAGTTAGAGATTGGCGAGTACTTAAGAAGAGTCATTCTCTCAAGTCGGAGCTCTTTTATCTCGAACTTTTATTTAAGTCAAGTCGCCGAACCTTGGATGATAACCACCTGTCCCACACTGCTTATACATGGATAGGCAAAGGTGTCCATTGATTGATCTTTGACGGGGTTAGTCATCAACGTTCCATCCACGGGCCTTTCCATTGATAGATGATGGAGAATCTTCAGCATAGATCCATGGATGGAACCCATGGTCGTATTTATCATGGGCCCATCATTGATCCATGGAAATAATTCGTTTTTTGAAGAAGTTTTTTGACGGGCCATCAAAGAATTGATATTGGCATTGGTGCGCTATTCTTATTTTCAAGAATTCTGAGGACTTACCGTCATTGGGCCTATGATGAAAGTCGCATCAGTGGAACGTCTATGGGCCATCAGTTGTTTAACAATGAAATGAATTAGCCCATAACTGTTGCTCATATAAGTTGGCTGTTGCTATGTTATTTTCAAAATCTCAATTGCCAGAACAGGCTTTTAGCTTCGCCGTCAGTCATATTGATAAACCACGTGAAATAATTGATATCAATATAAACGACAATAACCAATAATAATAAAACTGCAGGTAAATAATCAACTTGCCAAAGGAATTCATTTTTATATTGGTATTTAGATTGATCGTTGGTCTAATTAGCTCCAGTTTGAAACCCCCGCGGGAATGGCGGGTAATATTTGGTATAAAGTGACCTTGACCTTGGTGGAAGTTTTTTGCAGTCTATTGCTGATCGTTGGAGGCGAGTTTTCAAGAGAATGTTCTCAGAAACGCTAACCTTACCTTTCGTATAAGCCTTACTTTTTTTGTATAAACCTTATTTTTTTTGGCATATACATGTACCTTGTTTTTGTATTAAACTTACTTTTCGTATATATACGGTGAGGTTTAAAAGGAGAAGTTGTCCCTGGGGCCGGGATAGTTATATTTTGACCTTGACCTCGAGATGCTCAATTCAGATTTTTTTATTTGTTTTTGGCAGACGGTTTAAAGGTTTTATAATGTTCGTTTTAGGCAAGTAAGTATACTATAATGCATTTTATTAATAGCAATCGTAATTACAAAAGTTAAGCCCTGAAGTATGTCAAAAGATATACCATTTCACCTGATTTCTGCTACATGAACGCGAGGTATAGACATTGTCATATCCCTCGACAATCTTGTCGACAGAATCACTGGGCGCAATCAGCGTGGGTTACCCAACCAGTCTAGATCTCCCTTATTCCCTGCGAACTTTAATCACCGACAATATTGGCAAACTCCGCCGGTAATTTAGTACCCTGATATAAACGTGGCCTCTTGATTGCCCAGGGGACTGGTCTGGCCGGGTCGAGCTAAAATAATTTCGCATTTAGCGCGGCGCGGTAGGCGAAGAAGGCGGCATTAATTTGCCAGATCGGTTCGAGTCGACTGGGTGGCTTTCCTGGGGTGGATTTATGGCACGATGCTCTGTCGATTAAATCATTGTCTGTAGAGTGATGAACTTCATTGAGGGTGAGGATTGTTTGGATCGTACATATGCAGAGGATGGAAGGTTAAGCCCTAATGCTCGAAAGATCAGAAGGAATATGGTTGGAATGATACCATCGCAATATTTTATGTACAAACGCACCAAAAGATAGAAGGGATATGGTCAGATTGATACCATCACAATAGTTTATGACCTCTTGCACAAAAAAGTTAAGTAGGCATATGGTCAGATTGATACCATCACAATAGTTTATGACCTCCTGCACAAAAAAGTTAAGTAGGCATATGGTCAGATTGATACCATCACAATATTTTATAGCTGCTAAAAGATTAAGAGATAAGATAATGAGAGAAAATGGGCGTGTTGTAACGTCGATATGGTTTAGTTTAGGTTTTGATTTATTAATTTTCAATATGCCGGTGTGACAGCGGATATAGTCCCCCTGGAGTCATAGTCCGGTAGCATTGTATTTGGCCAATTAAGCAGCATGATCTATTGTACCGCTAACCCTAACCAAAACATTTAGCAATGCGGGCTCTTGTTACACGGACTATCAGCCCTAGGACTACTATCCCCGCCACACCGGCGTAAATCTGCCTCAGTAAAGATCATGATTGAAATTTTCACATGTTGTAAAAATAAAGAGGTGCAAAATTTTTTAGGCCTATAGCACCAACCGGACGTACATGTAGATGCACATGGCATTTTGCCGTAATTGGGTTTCTGGGCCTACGTTCCCCCCATGCTATCAGTTCACCCTAATTGATCGATAATCCACTACAAATAACCAATATTCGTCTTAACTCAGATCGAACTGCGTATCGATCCGATCAGGTTCCAATATAGTTTAGGTTTTTTTCAATCGAATAACCTTTTATCTCTACGCTCATATTGTTCGGTATTTACAAAATGATTTGAATATTTCACGATGTATTTGCTATTCAATTATCCTTTTTAGTGAGTTAACCCTGTTTTAACGAATCCCAAATCGAAAAATGTGATTTACATTCTGTGCTACATATGTTCTGAAACTTTAAAAGTAGTTAAATTAATTTTAGGCAACTGTGTAAAATCCTGCGCAATCATGAAAATTATGGTTTCTCGAATATAACTGATGTTACGAAAACGAGGCTCATTGCTTTGTAGACGGTCAACAGTGCTATGCTGCAAGTACAAATGTAAGCTGTATGCTTCGAAGAATTTGTTCTACCATTTTAAAACTGCCCGGCCATCAACTTGGAAGAAAAAAGAAGTTTGATCGCCCGATGAAGAAATGAGTAATGGTACATACAATTGTAACCGGATTTTGGATTGGATATTCCAGGTAGCTTTTTTTCTATTGACCAATCAGAATGCTCCTTGCAAACTGCTTTTACTTCATGTGACGACAAATACAAATACCCACAGGAAACACCTATACATCTAGCTCTATGTAGCCAGCTTTTTCACAAAAAGCCATGCAGCTTAATGTCAACTCATACTTTTTCCATATACATGTATCACCAGTGGAGATCAACAAACTGAGACATTTAGTATTCACATGTTGTATATTAGGAATTGGCCTTAAGGGCTCATCATTATATTGTTTGGTCTCCGGTAGTCAACGCACTTCATTCCTATATTATTGATAAGCAATTACTTTATTGCTTGAGAGAGAAAATAGAAACCAATTATCATATTTACGCCATTAAATTCGCAAGAAGTGATCGGATATACTTATAGTTCCATTGCAAAACGCACTCTGCCGACGAGGTTTATTGACGAGGTTGGTTGGTCGACAGGACTGCGACATTTCCCCCCAAACAACCCCTGACATGGCATCAGCCGCTGCCAGTTTCAGAGATAAGGGCGGCTAGACCTGGTTCGAAGGCGGGGGATATCACCACGATATTTAGCAAATCTGATAGCTTGCGGCCGAGTGAGCACCCATTCCGGGTATGTTTACCAAGAAATGGGCCATGTCGTTCGTGTCATCTTAGATTTATCCCGAGCAAACAGAAAGTGATCAAGGTTATCTCGTCCGCGTCTCGAAGACAAATACCATCTTTGTCAGTCAATTTAGCCTCGTACCAATCACTGCAATAGACAAGGGGAACGCTGCGTGAATGCTGTGTCATCTTCGCGCGTCTGAGACGAGATAATGGCCATTAGTGCGACTGGGCGCGATGATCATCACGGTTACTCGTTTACGTCTATATTTAATTACGGCCTAGAGTCGTTTAAAACAAATGGGGAAATAACCACTTTATTAGTGGAGATTGCCTCAAGGGGAGACGTACACAGCGCTAAGGAATACTAATGTGTTCAGATTGATAGCACGAGTAGTCGCCAGATGCTTAGTTGCTGATGCTGAAGAACGCTGAAAAAGAAACCTGCGGCGATTCGCGGGTCGTTTTGCACCACACCCTTAGAAATAAAGTTTTTCACGGGCGCGTGGCCTACATGTATCACGAACCCTTTTTATAATTTTTTCCATGAAACGATTATCTTGGCTCTTCGTATCACTCGAATGCATGCACCTTCAATGATTTTCTAGAAAACCCGTTTTTCGGCAACCCTTTCCGTTTTTCCTAAGAACCTTAAAGTACTGTTTATCTCCCGCCTGTGAATAGCCAATATAGGCCTTTATAGGAAATCTCGAAGGGTTCCATATCTGCGCCCGTGAAACACCCTGAAAACCTTTTTTGTAGAGGTCACGAATGGTGGTTCTGATTATGTTTTGTGTTTCGTTTCTACGTTTCTGTTTTGTTTCAGTGTTTTACAACTACCCGAACACTTGACTAGCCAGATGTAAAATCGTATTCACCGACGTTATTTTCAATGATTTAATTTGGTTCGCCTAATTTCAGTGCAATGGTCTCGTAAAACAATCAGTGTCGGGCATATCACGCTTCGTGGAGACCGATGCGACGGAAAAAAATTGACAAACGAGAATGGACTCAGTTCTGAAGAGAAGAGGAATTGACAGCGGGATTGGGACTGCGCAAGACAAAGAATAACCAATTTCAATTTACAGGGTTTGTCAAATATATATACATAATGGAACTTATAGAGCGCAATATCCAGACAATCTCGCCTCTCAAAGCGTTATATTACATCAATTGGCTGAATGCCCTTCCAAAAAGAAGGGTCTTGAGAAGGGCTTTGAAGATATGCAGCGAGGACAGTTGCAAAAAGACACAACAGGATATTCTACGGGAAGGGTAGTTGACCTGTGTTAGGCCGTTACTGCTTGAAAACTATTCGTCATTGTCCTATTTCATGTCGAGGTACAGGAATATATTTGGGCACACCGTTTATCAATAAGTTTACCAACCAATGAAGTAGCAGGCATAACCTGCTCTAATGTGTAAATATGTTTATACATCCTGCATATTTCAGTTCTATATGATCCAGCCTAGATGAAACATATATCAAACGTTGATAAAGATATTTCGGGTGTCCGGAAATAGAACGCTTTATTCGATAATCGATATACCAGTTTTTCAAAGGCAAGTAGAGATACTAGAAGGACATTGCCAACGATGCTGAAGTCTTTATCCCTATCTGGCGTGCACCATGGGGATTTCTTGCTAGATGAGATAATCAGCCCGATATTGAGCAATCTACAGCGTATCAAGCTGCAATATTGGACATATCGGGTATCTAATAAAGAAATAGAGATTAGTGAGAAAAAATGGAGATTTTCTCATTTTCATCATCCTGGTGCATCGCGATGGATACCGTTGACACGATATTGGAGGGTGTAGAATGAGAAAGTAACGTTCTTTCTTTGGAGTTTAGGGTAGATTTTCAGTGTATGCGACTTCCTTGAATCGCACAGCGCATGCGACACTGATCGCAAAGCGAAAGTTAAAGCTTTGTTGGTTGGGTGTAGTGAAGCACAAAATAACAAAGCCGGGATGCGAGCGTTCTCTCAATTGCACTGAGTGAAAAGTGGCGATATAAACATTGAAAATGATAGTGGCCACATACTCCATTATTATAATTCCTTATTGAATCTTCGTATATAGGTGATCTATCTCTGTTACTTTTCACCCGATGGGTCATTTACCAACAACAACATCCAGATTCTACTTTCTGTTTCAAAAACTGTCTCATAGTACAAAATACAATGCATCGCCCAAACGTACCAGTCCACAAATAAATACAACTGTTTCTGGCACGGATTACATTACTCGGACAGCACGCGCAAAAAAATGGCAAGGAAATGAAATGATCATTGTTTGGGGTGACACATGACAATCTGGTGTGTGGCAGCCTGTCCCCAGAGTTGAGATAGATCCCGAGTAGGATCTAATTAAACCACTGCCTACTACTAATATATTAAATTCCGTCTGTAGCCCATTTCATTATACGCTATAGCGAGATTGAAATTATCCGGGATGCTATTGGGACTCGGCGATATTAATTCGGATATGCGTTTAAGTCGTCCGCGGTGGCGATTTGGTGGCGGAATATGAGGCAATTGGTTCGTCACTTTGATTTCTTTGACAGCTGAATAGAGAGTGGATTGCTAGCCTAACATTCTCTCTGACCCTTTCCTGGCCGGGAAATCATGCACAACGGTGCATTAACCCTTTGGAAGGTTGTGGGTGAGATGATTTCCCTTTTTCTAGAGTGAATCTGCTGAAGAAGAGCTACCTGCTGTATCGCCAGTTATTTGAGGAGTGTCTCGAGATAACCTCAGAGAATGCAAGTGTCAAATAGGATCCCCGTCACCAGGACAATCTGTCTAATGATCTTTAAAATGGTTACACCGGTCTAGAATTATTATTTTAAATACAGCGCTGCAGTAGATTTTGAAGAATTACAGAGCACATACAAGTCCTGTACTTTACTTCCCATGACAGAAGCCTTCATAGGTTTTAGCTTAGAAATAAGTCCATCATAAGATCATGTTCGAGCGAAATATCAGAAGGTCATAAGATTTCTTGATTCTGATTGCCTTCTGTTTCGAACTTCTTTTTGTTTTACTTTTCACGAGGGAGGTTTTACCTCAAGATCATACCATCTCGCCTCCCCATTACTTCTGCAATGAACAAGAGGGAACTGTGAAGGATTTCCCCTTTCCTGCATTCACTCCAGTCGCCCGGTATCAGTTAGTTACACCGGTCACGCAACCTCCCCCAATTAGAGGAGTAATTAGAAAGCAACTGGAGTGCCAAGTCCGGAAAGCATCCTTTCACACGTTCACGAGAAAATCGTAGGGTTTGTCACGACATGGAATCAGGCTGACCGTATCCCTATCAGCAGACACGGCAGGTAAATTGAGACCTAAGATTTTAATTCTACACGTTTAGCCATCTAACTCAGGATATTGGTCCATACCTGTGGAGGTAATTGCGTGTAATGTGCAATGCAGTTTAGAGGATAGCGTGACGTCACGAGGGACGGCGCACTGATTGGTTGGTAGTGCCAAATCGTCCGTGAGATTCACTTAATCGGCTATAGCGGAATCTGCACGACGTAAGATTATTCGATTGGTTAATAGACCCTTTTAAAGATTATGGTCAGAGAAGTGAATAAAAGATATGCTGTTGCGGATGACATTTTAACAGTCTTGTATGCATCCACACGCGGAGATTCTTTAGGCCTCTCTCCATATCTATTTTCTCTTTCTCTTGCACATTGAGTCGATCAGACCGATGTTACGTGAGACGTTGAAGAGTTGAAATGAACACCAAAACATCGATTAATATTACTCTCTCCTGATTAGTGACAAATGCAAACCCATCCCTCTAGTTTTTAGGGAGTCAACGGTTGTTTTTGTTGTGACTTCCGAAAGAAATGCCAGCAATATTTCTTCAGGCGACCCTTAGAAAGACCGCCTACCAAAGATTAATGCCTTATAAACTCTCGCAAAACCGGAAATGTTTCCTTGTCGTCATTAAGATCAAATAATGATTGATGGTATTCTTAAATTTCAAGGTCTCCGCGGAACAAACAAAAAGAAAGAAGTGTTTCATTCATCATGCGGGGTGGAAGATGGCATTTAAATTGCACAAACGTGATTTTTGGTGATTTTGTTCCCAATCCCTGCTACCTGGGGTCTAATTAGTAACGACCCTCGGCCAATTAGCGGTGTCTTCTGTAACCGAAAGATTCGGGTGCAGCTCGGAGCAGATGATGTGCACACAGGTGGCTTGTCCGGACAATGGCGCCATGTCGGAGCCGTCATAACGCATTATTTGACCTTGCCGGGATGATCAATCATAGGTACATATGGGTCTGAGGGCAGGGAAAACTTTCGCTTCTTGTACAGGACGTGGTTGTTTTATCCTTGTGATAATAATCGTGTGGGAAAGCATGGCAGTGTTATCAAACTATCTGCCTTCCGAATTCAGGACTAGATTTGGTAACGCTTGTACCAGCTCCTACATGTCCAAGCTGGTCCAGTCAATCACAGTACACTAAATGTCAATTCACGTATTGAAAGGTTGCTTTTTTTACTGACAATACGATTATCTCACTTAATGTTCGAATAAATTGCACCAATAACTCAAAAGACACAATTGCTGCTTGAAGTGCTTTGAGAGTAAGGTTCGTTTTGTAATGTTCCTTTAGGCACATCATTCAAGATCTCATACGATATATAGACAGAGGCTCTCTCAAAGTGACTTCAACACAGAACAAAAGCATTTCTCGCGTTTGCCTGTAGCCTGTCAGTCTGTATCCCGGGTGTTGCGTGCCAGTCACCCTCGCTCCATCCCCGATGCCGCGACCCATTGTCCGTCCAGTCACCTGTGTTAAGCGACCACGGACCCGAGTTAATCACCAACAAAGCCATCGATAATTATCACCGTCATATCTCAGTCCCATCGACTACAGCAGCGAACAATGTCCATCACCTAGAACTCTTTTACAGGATAGCAATTTTCGTTATGGCGCATCCCGGGGAAAACAATGGAACATGTGTTCGAACGTACACACGGTGCGTGCATTTGATGCGCGCTCAAGGCCACGCTATGATATGTCGCAAAGGATGTACGTGTATACTATTGTTGATTTTATCATTAAAATTGCAAAATGGGCCGGAAAGATTGTGGTAAATTGTTGGAGCCAAATGGTCAAATATGATGAAAACACAAAAGATTCCAATTAAATAGTTCTATCAATGTTGTCATTATTATTATTTTGATTGTAACACGGTTCGGTGAAATGTTAAATGAAATGAAAAATAAATGAAAGTTAATGTAGAAAATGATGAAAGTGTGTTAGGTTTATTTGATGTCGTTGATAAATAGATAAATTCAGTCCTTTGTAGTTTTTACGAAGCTGTGGTAATTCAAAGTGATCTTATGTGTTTTCATTATTTATTTATTTATTTAATCGTACATAATAGTACATTCAACAGAGTGCAGTGCTGTATTGTGCAGTGAGAAAAATAAATAGATGGAAGAACATTTTAAAACAAGTTAGAAACAGGCAGCGAATGCCACAACTAATTACCAGTGATACTCAATTGAACTTGTTTATACAGATATTATATTGGCCATCAACAAATTATTCAGTCTCAGGTGTCTGTAGAATTTAGTTTACACATAAATCATTTAATATAGTATTAATCTCATCAAGATTAAAGAAATTGCGGTCTCTATTGTCTCTCGAACTTATCATATCTCTGATGACATTTGCCTTGTCTCTTAGAATGACTGTTGCATCATTTAAAAAAACAGTTTTATTTATAGAAATCTGTGTAACATCATATTTTGTAACACCCACTTTTGCACACACGGTATGTTTATTCGTTCTTGCAGGCTAAGGCCTATATCGACACCTTCATGAAAGCTGTTACGTGATGTCGATGTTATCAAGCTTAGCCCAGATAACCCTTCGATAAGACAACAGACCAAAGGGAATTCAGGCCTAGGTGTGAGCGGGCTTTGTTTTATGACAATGGTCCATGTACATGTATCTGGCTGGGTCTGAATTCTTTTAACTGCGAGGAAACGGGCAAATCCTTGAGGTTATATAGTTCGACACTTTATGTTGAATCGACTGGTCAAAGATTATTTCCAGGGTCCTATGTCGCCTAGGTTCTGTGTTCTCCCAACATCAAATTTATGTCTTTAAAACGAAATGTGCTATGCAATGTCACAGGGATGCATGTTGTTCATTGGTTACTAAAAGATGCTGATCTAATTTTAAGTTTAGTTTGGGTAAGGGTCAGAGTTAGGGCCGGTCAGGGTTGCGAGCAACCCTTATAGTAGCCCAAGAGTTGGTCAGACCGTTTCCCCGAGCGCTGCTAGCGCATCTCTGCCAATCGTCCGGCAGTTCTCAAGGCAATATATCATTCAGTAACGACCAAGACTAAAATAATTATTCCTTCTAGTATTTTATATTCATCTACCGTTCTTGGCCAGCCATATACATTCGCGCCATCAGTCTTCTAGTAGATTGATCACAACGCTGCAATGTCTGTTATTAAATATACAAGAGTGGAGGGTACACCTTATGTGAGCTGCCTCGGAAGATTGATAACCACGAGAATGGATCGCCTAATATAATCCAGGGCTGGCTACAAGCTTAGTGGAACATTCACCCGTCTCTCGCACAATATGCTCCAACTCTCAAGAGATGTAGCGCGATTTTTCGGATTTGCTTTACGGTTTGACTGATAAAGCCTCCTAAGTTTTTCTATAACATTGATAATGTTGAGGTTTAATTCCGTGTATGGGGAATCATTTTTACAAAGCTCTTGTACCGAAAACTGGTTTCGGGAGTTATGCCTTTTACGCGCAGTTAATCCTCAATGAGACATCAAGGAATACAAGGATATAGCAAAATGTCTGCAACGCACATGAGAATTGAAGAAAAAGAAAATGCATCTCCCACTCAAATATTTTTTTGCAGGTTTGATGTAGACCCTAATGACAACTTTAACAAAAAAAACTCACCACGCTTTAGGGTCGAGATTATTTATCAAATATCACTTTGTGAGACTGATTAAAATAACGTGAAATAGAGAAAGAAATTACCCAAAATACTTAGAAGGTCACAAATTGTTGGTGGCTTGTCGATGTGGCGAATCGCGAAATGCCCTTGTGTGAGGCATATCAGTTTTTCTTCCATTGTTCTCGTCAACAACATCCTATGGTGGGTCATCTTAGTCAAAGAACTCGCTCTTTCTCCAAGGCGAGGCCTATAATACAAAGGGCCTTCCATTCGTACTGTATCTTTCCTGTGACTTTACTCCCAAGGATGTTCTGTTGTACAAGGCATGTTATAGCAGTCAACCATCTACGACAACAGGAGATGACCTATTGTCTACGCCAGGGCACTGCCGGCTCAGACAACAGCTTCACAGAATAGGCTTACGAGAATCTGCTTGATGTGAATGCATAGCTGGAGACTAGACTCCAGCCCTATCATTTCCTCCAAGCCAAATCCAACATGGTCACCGGCTGGGTTGCGGATGCTGCTGGACGCTATTTAGGATGACCCAACATGACAATGAGAGTAAAAAAGTTCGTCTGAATTTTTTTGAAGACTGTAAGGTAAAGTGGTACAATAATAGCCGATTCAGTGAAAGGAAAGTATACATGAATACACAAGCTTTTATTGTACTGCGGCTATAACTGCAGCAACCTTATTTCAGTACGCAAAATTCACCAAATTTGAAGCTCAACCATTGCTATGCGCCTGGTAAGCCAAGAGAGCTGTTCTCCGTGCCCGACTGACGTGTCTCAATATTATCAATTTGAACGTCTGATTTCCACGATTATTCGCATTATTTGCGGCAATAAATAAATTGCCAGGCAGCACTCTGATTGTGGCATGAACAGCGTGATGTATTAGCTGAGGGAACGAGAGCGACTCAGATGGGGCATGTAGATGACTCTTCTCCGGGAAGAGAATTCGAAAATGGCATCGGGGATATGTAAAATGCATGAAGGTACACTCTTAGGAAGTAGGGTGCTAGAGAGGTGCTAAGGGGTGCTAAGGGGTGCTATGGCACTTCATAGAACCCCAAGGTACTCCTAGGAAACTTCGGAGGAGTGGATGTGTTTATTGGAAGCAGAGGTGTAAACTTTTTATTTCTCCCAACAGCCTTCTGCAGAGAATGTTGATTTATAATAATGATGAAACAAAAGAAAAGCAATAAGAAATGTCGATCCCGATGAACTGTTTTTATTCGAACTTTTTTTTCAATGGGAACATTCCCTTGTGGCCATATTTTAATCATTTTGCGCGGGAGGGGAATCTAGTTTAACTCCAATTCCTTCGCAGGGGCTGCGAGTCTCTCCAAACCGTTCTTGAACCCCATACTGTTTATCAACCGCTTTTAATCAGTAAATATATATTTCATGAACTTCTTACAGATGTCGATATGATTTGAATTTCACATAGCATTCAATAATTAAACACTTTCGCGCCGTACGCGGCCAAAGCATTAGCTGTTGCAATCAGATCCGGATTTAGTTGATTAAACTTCTATAAGGAGAGGTTGGTAAGTTGTAACTCTCACGCCAAGTGCTCATCAAAGAATGCAAATGGCGGTTTGCTGCTATAGGACGCGGGAACAAAGTTTCTTTTAAAACATTGGACCGACTGAACTTCCTGAAAGTGTTTTGCACTGATGTCAAGTCCAACTTCCATGACCTTTGACCTTGACAGTGATTGGCTACCCAAAAGACGTTTCACCCAATGAAATCACGCTGGAACCCAATAAAAACCGACAGGAGAACCTCCCTATAAAGTACACCATTAGGACTGACAATTGCAGAAAAATAACACTGTAGTGTAGAATAAACTTTACAATGAAATACCGTTATCAATTTGACAAATACATTATTTAAACTACATGTAGATGAAAACACTTGTACACACATTTTATGCAAGCGTAATTGACACTAAAATCCGTATACTATGCTTGGTATTAAACTATTGGTCTCACACAAGTATCTTAAAGTGTTTAGCAATAATGACCACTTTGCCGCTGATGCGATTTGTGGCGACTGAAAGCGATACGCGAGTCCGGCAAAACAGCCATTGTTTTCGCATCAAAATAAAGTTTAACGCTCGATTAAAATAAGTAAAATTTGTCATTATGCCCGATTAATTTGGGGTATGATTGAAATTGTTCCTTTTTAATATTATTGAGAGTTTAATTCCCTTTGAAGGTTTGAATAGCTTGGTATTGTAAGCTTTCGTGAGCCGCTCCGAGATTTCCTTTAAAAAATCACCAAAGAAAGAATTTCGAAGGAGCCGCGCTGTTCCCAAAGCGTTCACTTTCAATAGCAAGAAAGCATTGTTGTAAAGGTATGTACGCTCGACCTCATAAGGATACTATAATCCAGAATTTGACATTTAAGAGATTTGGCTCACTTCATTGATAAAAACCTAGATTACTTCGCAATCAAAGAAAAACTCCGATACCGAACCAATCGAATTAAAAAATTTAAGTTTAAGAAGTCTTAACCCGTCTTTCCTGCCACCTGTACAGATAGGTTCAATATTAACTTATTTAAATTGTTTTTAAGAAAAATATTTGATTATTGATATACTTATATAGGCCTAGGAGTTGTATAGTGTTAAATATGCAGTATGCATGGAGCACAATGTGCTAATATATTTTGATACTGTTATTGAAATTAATTTCTGAGCTCGATGCCAAGCATTGGTAGTGTGTCAACTTTGAGATCTCATACGCTGCAATGAAGGTATTTTGAGAATAAGTCTTTTTCGAAGTCAATCTTCCAGCCTGGTAACTGTTGCTTAGTGATCAACTAGCACAGTTTTCCGAAACAATATGGGACCAGTCCGCTCATTGGGAAATTGCTTCCAGGTGGCATCTCTCAAAGTACGGCTGATCTTTCCTTCTTGTTTCTGAATATCATTGATGAGTTGGTGTTAGTGTTAATCCATTCCCTGCAGCTATCTCTCCCCTACAGAGTCACAAATAGTTAATAATATACATTTCACACTGTTTTAGTCAGCACTGTGCGCTACTACACATAATCAACAATTTATTTTTCCTAGATATTCCTAAACACAAAAGTTAAGGCGTACAATCGTGTTTGCCAAATTAGGCAGGGTAACGCCACTACGGTCCGCCTTACATTCAGTGTTTCTCTTAATAATATACCTCAGTTTGGCAGCTTTTATATCTTCACCATGCGCAGCGGGACGCCTCTCCCGAACCAGACCATGGGGACATTCAAGTGCAGCCGCGTTTTCAGGAGCGCGGCGGGGTGTCCGGGGAGTGTCGGCGAAGACTTGGCAAGATTGGGACGTTTTTGACCCCCATCGTCTCGCTTGTGCCGCACTGGCCTAAAATCATCCCCCGGGTCGGCGAAAACATTGTTGCTCGAAATGACAGAAATGCTTGCTTGCAGGGCGTCGCCGTTTCCTGCTTTCCATGTTGTAGCTCGCCCTCTGTCGCGGTCTGATCTGTTGCGGCTCTGCCCCTAGGCTATATCTCTCTCAAAGAAATTCTTCCAAGCGCCTATTGTCAATTTTGGTTTCTAGATCAGCGGAATCCACTGCTTTCCTGTTGCAGTATTCGTGTGGTTTTTTTCCCTTTTCGTCATTTTTGGAGAGATTTTATGGGCGTTAGCAGCTTTTGAATATGGGGTGCGTTCCTGGAAACGAGCTTGGTATTAAAAAACATCCCATGCGGCATCATTACAAAAAAATATTCCACGGAACCCACTTTTTATTACTTCTACAAAATAACATCGCGATAATTAATCAGAGCAAAGTGTGTAGTCATTGTCGTTTTAATGTATGACCATTGTCAATAGGAGCCTGACTTACTCTTGTACTTCAGATAGTGCTAGAGGCAGAAGATGCAGATAGCGATTTCTCCCTCCAGAACAAAGTTCATCCGCCTCTTACTTTTTTACTCATCTTCATTGTTGTCGGACATCGTTGGTTTCTGCTGTCGTCATCTGGTGATATGGGTCGCATGCTGGAACTATTTTGTTTCCATTCACGTGTTTTACCGCCGAAGAGCTGTAGTATTTTGTCAAGGATGCAGAATCAACTGAGCATTGGAACCCAACCTTTCATAAACACAGCCAGTCACCTGCCGTCTCGGTGTCAAATTTAGGGGGTTGCGCATGACGCGCCACCCCTTTCGGCCGAGAGCAATGTCCTTGATATTTTTCAAGGCACTCCTCAACAATGACCACAGTCTTCTAATTTAAGCCCTCTTCTGCCTAAAAAAAGGCGCTCTCTCGTTTCCAAAGTCCGGCGCGGCACATTCGGTGCACTCTGTGCGGCTGGGGCTGCGCTCCCCCTTGTCCAAATTCCAGGATCCGCCACTGTTACACCCTGAACCTCATGGTCTTATACTCCCTTTAAACGTAGCCGGGGAATGAAAACTTGATAAGATTCAAAAACCTTGGTGATCAAGATGGCACTGTGATTGACCACCAGTTATGTATTGTATATGCATAGGCCTGCAATGTGTACTTCATCACCTTGACCAGCTAATGATTAAGTCGATTACTACGGGAGAACCAATAAACAGCGTCCCTTTATTCTTAACGACCTGTTACACTAATCCATGAAGTGACACAAAATCGAAATTAAAACGAAATTCTACATTAATAATGCCCAAAGCAATTAAATAGCCCTATGACACCTGTTCACAGCGGAACGGCACACCTTGAACTTGGCATGAAGTTTAATTACGTTGGGGCGGCAGATGGATAGAGGCGGTGAAAGGCTTAGCCTAACTACCGCCCGCTCGACGACCCCGTATCTATGCATGCTCATTAAAGATTAATTAAAATTGATCAACCTGTGTGGCAAGTTTACGAATTTCATTTGGTGAGGCTTGGAAAGAGATCACTGAAGCCATTTGTAATATCAGCAGTATATAGAGGCAGCATTCATCTCCTTATATCTGCAGATCTGCTGTGAGCAGCACTGTCGACCCGACCAGACTCTCTATTTATAAACCCAACACAGTTGATTTCAGTGCACAAAGCAGTGCTTACGCAATCAAGTAGTGTTTTTTTGGAACCTGGGAATAATCAGGTAAATATATGTAAAGCTCGGTGCTCATAAGGTTGTCTCGGGTGCTAGGCCAATTCTGCCTCTAATAAACTGTTGGTAATATGAAAGGGAGACAGCGACGAGAAATTCGACAGGAAGATATAGGTTCCTCAAAATATCCGTCTAATTATTAAAGTTAAACTTTTAAAGGTGGTCTACAGTCAGGACCCAGGAAGATTTGATTAAGTTACACGTAGCCGCCAATAGGAATCTCTCTCGTCTGACAGTATATCAAAACCATTCGTGTATTTGGATCAGTGGACAGTGGTGCAGCAGCTTTTTTCTGTCAAAATGACCAACTGAACAATTCCAGTAGTTCCACGCTGAAAATTTACATTTTGTGCTTTGTAGATGTAATGTGTTTCTATTCGAGCCGTATCCGCGACGATTTTGTCATTTCAATATCGATGAAAAAAGGGCGGTCAGAGGAAAATGGAAAAACGTGTTGAGAAGGACAATCGCGCAAAGCATAAGAGGTCATAACTAGGGGAACCTCAGGAATCTTTCAAGCAAAATACGGTGATATCTTGAATAGCATTCCGCGAAGATGACGTCACTGCAGCTGCTGCCCTCTATTTCCCCATCGCTGACTTAAAGGCAATGTCGGACAAACATGCGGTTTCGTAATAGATTCAGGCTTTCTAACTAGGGCAGTTAGATTCAATCTGGCACATGTCCGAGTGTTGGAAATACTACATAATTGTTCTGAATATTTCTCTCTCTGACGCTATGGTATCTTTCATGCTAAAAACAATGTAGGGTCAAAGATAATTGACTTTGAAATAAGCTCAAATGCGTAGAAATTAGTGTCGATGTCCGACTGTCACGTGACTAAAACGTCATCAATATCTTATGCAAATGACCTTGTGAGCTATAAATAGTAACTTCACGGCATGCTATTCAATAAGCTGATTCGCTGATGGTGTTGTCACGGTCTTCCTCTCCTACTTCTCCATCTGCGCCTCGGAATGAAATATTGCAACAATTTTCTCAGATAGATGTACCTACATTTGAACGTTACATTGAAGTCGGATGATAGTAGTATCTATAACACCATGTTCTGTTCATTAATTAGTACATACATAGATGTTAAACAGCATGGTTTGCCTTTGTCTGTTATGACAACACCATATGGTCATACTTGCCTCTCATCAAAGATACGGACAAAAAGGAACTTGGGTTAATATGAAAATAACATGATGAATTACAATGATCAAAGGGAACAAAAAGGGAAAGGCATAATCGGAAGGAGAAATTCTTAAGGGAATACAATAATTATTGTTATTTTCATTGTTATTTACACCACGATAAAGGCAAGTAACTGTTTGATCTGTGAACACTTTGATATGGCCAATCCTACTTAGGAATAGGGCAAAAGTATCGCTTCTTTCTGGCCATATCACTGGTTCTATTAATTCCATTAGTCGAGTATGCAATGGCATGATCAAAGCCTGTTCCGATGGGTTAGGGCGAGCCGTGACGCCCCTTGCAGCGTCACTGGACCCTCGCCAGCTTTGTACTGACTGCACGTCAGAAGGAAAATTACGAAATTCCTCTCAGGAAACCTATTTAATTAACCAGTCTCTCTGAGTGCCTTTTCGCAATCGGATATTTCTTCTAAAGGACAATTAGTTGGACAAAAACATACCTTTTTTTCTTGGCCACTTGCGCATTTTTTGTATCCTTGACAAAATTTGAATGATAAGTCAAAGGTCACAAGATGATGCAAGCACTTGTTTGTGTACGTCATGAATTCAGGCCCCTGGGCCCCAGGGTTATAAGAAGGATGCTAAAACTTCCACACTGACTCTTCGAAATAGAGGATTTTGAGCTCTCTTGAAAAACCTCTAATTGTAGTTGGAGATAGTTTATTTATCTACATTGATCTACAAGAATAAAATATACTATTCTACTATTTTATACTATGCAATCGAAATAGAATAGTACGTCTTTGATAATAAGCATTATTGTCACGTCTTTTCGGTTCAACATCTTGACTAGTCACATTGATAGCCATTGTGGCTCTCATCATCATTCGGCTTTGCTGTTGAAGATAACCTTTCAATGAAACATTAGCGCATGAAAGAGCATGCCCTCGAAAAGGCCAACCGCAAATGTCACGTTGCTAAGAAAGCCTCATTGACCAAAGCCAGCGGTTTTTCTGGCGACGAACTGATTCTTTTGATGTTGAGACTAGTTCCTCTCCTCTGCTTCTTCTTCTTCCTCCTCCTCCTTCAGCATTCACGCTGAACTTGGAGGAGTACTCCTCAAGAGTGTATGTTTCATCTCCTTCGAGGGAAGAGCATGGTAACCCGCCAATTGTGTGTGTGTGGGGCCGGGGGCAGCTCGTTACCCGGACTTCGAAAGAAAGTATTTTTGACCAGGAAGGTTCAAAACACCCAAGCTCTCATTCAGACCAAGCCATCAGACATCTTTCATCTCCTTCGAGGGAAGAGCATGGTAACCCGTCAATTGTGTGTGTGTGTGGGGGGGGGCGGGGCAGCTCGTTACTCGGACTTCGAAAGAAAGTATTTTTTGACCAGGAAGGTCCCAAATGAACACGCAAGCTCTCATTCAGACCAAGCCATCAGACAACTGAACGAATGTTAATGTCCCAGCGTCACCCCCGGCATCAGCCATACGCTTTACACATAATCACTGATCCTGATAACACAATATCGGCAAGAGGGATTCAATCTGTCAATCACCGGCTGAGCTGTCTTGTGATATTGATGGAGGAATGACAGGCACCGTGTCGGTACGGGTATAAGCTCGGGATTAAAATACACTTTCCGTTGTTAACATTGATTCACTGATTCATTATCAGAGTTGCTGTATCAATTTAGCGCAATCTTTAACCTTTTCTGTCTCCTTGCTTCATGTGATCATCAGCTGGTGATTGTGGTTTGACCTTTTCTTCATCATCATCGCCATCTTCTTCTTCTTCAGCGTCCGGCCAGTATAGTGGTTTGAGGAATTGTTACTGAACTAGAGGCATTGGTTGTCCCACCAATCACTACGAGGGTGGAGCTAAAATGGGTGAAATGACAGATTTACCATAGCGATGTTTGGTGAAATGACCATAACCTCTTGGGTTGGTATAAAATGTGCCAAAAGCAGATGTTCGGTACATTGTGCCTAAAACATATCAACCCAAGAGGTTACAGTTGTCTCACACCGAAAGCTATGATGTGAAAACGAGGCTAATTCATAATCCATTATAAAAATGAAACATTTTAACCACGGTGTTTTAAAATGAAATATTGGAGAGTGGCTTAGAAGAGTTGTATGGCTGATTTCAACAGCGCGAATTCGCAATTCAGGTGTGCATAGTTGAGTACATGTATTGACAATCAATAGGATTCAGTAGAATCAGGCCTTATAGATGAACTCATTTGATGTTAGATGATTGTAAGATATCAAGTTATCAAGTCATCTTGTCCACAGCCTACAAATAGCCCAAGACTCCATACTAAGACGACCATCAGAACATCAATATATCTCATGTAGTACACTTATCAACACTGTAAAGGACCAAGAAAGCCAAATTTAGAAAATGTTTCTCAACAAAAACAACATTCTTACGTGATCAAAGGAATACAATGTAGTTCAAAATATCTCCTTTGCTCATCAATAAAAATCTCATATTTTGCGATCCATTGTATTCGATCATGACTCACGGAGATCCTGTGTGACCATCTCTCTCCACAAGCAGATTGTCTTGTGGAAAGGCCGAACCAATGTGTTTCTTCAAGTGTGTTACGGAATTGCGAAAACGCTTAAAGGCGTTCCTTTTGAATTGACCCTCTGGTCAGATAACCCAAGGCCTCGTATTGTCTAGAAACCAGAGTTGTCTTGCTGAACTCACAACCATCCAGCCTCCTTTACCGTTAGCTCTGGTGACTTCCGATCTCGGGGCAACAATTGTGATCCTTTGTATATATCAGTTTTCCCTAACAACAAATTGAAGAAGCAAGCCCTGCATTGCCAATGTGAGAAAATGAGGAAACAAGTCACTCTGTTTTCTAGCATTCCTTAGAAATGAGGGGAATCACTAAGAAAATGGTAAGGCAGAAAACATTGTAAGCGAAATGTCAGTGTTTTGTATATATGTAGATGACCAAGGTAAATCCATGGTGTGTGGGTCATGATACCAGCATTAACAAACCAAAAGGTTGTGATAAGAGAAATAACGGGAAACTGTGGGCGAATAAAGTCTTATGGCTGTCGAAATGTGTAGAGCGTTTAGAATGGAAGAAGCACTTTTCTCCACACCAGCCTCGATCAGTCTGGGAATCCTGCACTGAGACATCACTGCCTCGGCTTGGCCTAATACTGGTGTCAGTGGTCATGGAGTGAGAGATGTGGAGTAGCCCATGCAGCTGATTCAGAATCTGTGAATCATGACATTAATATCACTATCTTAAGGCCATCCAATCTCTATAATGGAGAGCTCATCTCTCTCTCACCAGATCATCCTAACTCTCGGCACGGCAATACCCGACCACCGGATCTCCGCCATGACTGTTTTGCGAATAGTTTACTTCTATTTTTAATCCACTGACTATTCTCATCGATCCTGTGGTGTCACAGAATCTGATTGTATGCGTAACTTCGGTGTGGTCACGGTGCTCTTAATATGACACGACGACCACCACCGCCCGCCATGTTGCTTGACAGAAAAATGAGAACAAAATTTTGATCGATTTCTGAAAATATTACAAACCTTTTTTAAAAGCATTTGAATGATCATTTACTCGTTTAACACGTTATTGTATCTTAGGTTCTTTAATTAGCAAAGTTAATCCATAAGTATGCGTGGCTGCGGTACCTCTTACGACGGCATGTGGAGAAAGATGCATGTTTGGGAGGCAGCGATCCATACGGAGTATTTCGTCACCGGTGGAGCAATGACCTTCACCTTGATTTCTGCCGGAGCTCCATTCAAACGCCCTAGCTGTGACTTGTAACATTGATATCCTAGTTCTACAAGCAACTTCATGGAGCTGTCTTCCGATGTCAAAGACTTTGAAATCGCAAGACTGCTCCTCGACCTGTGTGGGTCTAGTTGCCGGAGTTATAGGGCGAAGATGATTTCTGCAAATGTTCAGGAAAGCCTTGGAACATTCCGGAATCGTCGTTTCAGCTAAAAATGATCGACTTTGTAATTCAAAGGGTAACCTCATCAATTGCATGACATTTACATTACATGTAGTTCGACCACGAATCTGATAAATCTGCCTTTCCTATTGTTCCTTCCTTCTCTATATTCCACACCACCATGATCAGTCGCACATTCCGGGTCCCCGTCAGGCACCAAGCCCCATCTATCTCGTTGCTCAACCAACCCACGTCCCCAATCGCCCATCTAACCACAGCTTTCACGGTCACCGACTCCATCGTCTTATCCATGTTTGTCAATATTTCTCAGCCACAGAAACAGCAAATATCACACACCAGAGAGCCGCCTAAGTGCGAATTAATAGCTTTAATGTCTTAGTGGCTTAGCGAGGCAGATCAATGCGACAAGACGAGACACGTAAGACAAATGTTTGAGTTAATGCGACAAGGTTAGTGATGTTTTTATTATCTTGCTGAGGCGATTGGGCGATCGGTCTTTAGCTTCTTAGATGGCTGCTGAATGTCAATTGTCTTTCACGGGAACTGATCTACTGCGAAGGGTCGGGAACGCACCAGCGTGGCAGTATCGTCAAGTCGTTCTGCTGATCCAATGTGCATCCCGCCCTTCCACCACACACGCCATGAATAAGCTAGAAATACATCTCACAGGCAGTTGTCTCCATCAGCCTAGTCAAGTGACAACTTGAAGGGAGACTACATAGGCAGGAGCCAAGTAGGTCAAGTCACCAACAGTGTTGCATTATACAATATGTAGTTATTTTGTCCAGACTTTCGAAATACTCATGAGTATACTCTCTTAGAAATAACGGTTTTTGAACTTACCTGTACAATGGTTATTCGGCAAACACAGATATGTACCCCGCAGAGGCTTTTCAGCAAAAAAAGTCTAAAAGCTCTTTCACAGTATCAAAAGCCATTTAGGATTTTCCTTTTCCGACAAACCTTTACGGGGTTCATATTTATATTGGCTGGAAAACCGTTTTAGAAGCTGAAAAACCTTTATATCCAAGAGTTTTCTTTCAACGAGAATTAATTTCAAGATCCCGGTTCTATAAATATTAGCCGTATGCATGTAGCCTCCGCCGGGCGAAACGCGTTTTATCTTGATTGCGTGTAAAACCCGACATGAACTTACCAGGATACACCATGAGAAAAAAATGAGTTGTGCCTGTGATATGCACGCCCCAATAGCAATACCGGAAGAGCGATGCTGATATCCGGGATGGTTGATAAAAGAATGGGCATTGTCTACCAAAGCGAGCCATGGTGGCAGCGTTTTCCAGGTGGAAGGTGAAATGTTCTCTATGACTTTCTGGAGTCAGGATTGGGCATCTACTACTTTTCCAGAATAAGGCAGGTTTCGCAAGCCTTACGAAGGATGACATACGAAGGTCTGTGGTGTCATCATGCACTCTCTGGTGACGTATTGCACGATTCTTCCGAGATAAACCTCCGCCAAAAACATAGAGCAACTATTTCATATTCTGACCTCCATTTATTTTGAAAAAAACCCATATACAGTGCACTCGGAATACAGATGAATAGTGGGAAACGATTTGAGTTGCCCTACCTTACCAGTTACGGATCCTCGTATTCTGAAATCGGTATGCGGCTGAAAATAGAAAATGCGAAGGGCTTTTTAATTTTCATTCTGGTATAATGATGTATCACAATAGGTTTCAAGTCTCTCTAATGGTCTATCTGCAAAGGAATTGTAATATTAAAGGGGGTCTACATAGGCAATGGTCAGGTGGGCCAGATTATGTTTCACGAGGTAGCTCATAGGTGTCGTTATCTCACAGTACAACCGGCTCTATTCACGATTGTGAATATATGTACATGTATGCGGTTTATCACTGATTCAAATTGAACCCAGTTCCACGGACACCTAAGCCCCTCTGAGATCGCCTACCTGTAAGGCGGGTATTCGACGTTTTGGAGTAAGATGCTTTATTCTGGAGGTCATCAATTTGACCACCGAGATCCTGCCGATATTGTCCCTTAGAGTACTTGTTTCATCGTGACATTGACGTCGAATATGAAAGTGTTAATTCATTTATTCAATATTCGATATTGAAATCCGCGTCGCACTAATCCCAGAAAATACCCTGACGAATCTCGTCGGCTTTTCTCACCTAATTACAACGTATGCTACGTTGAAATCGGCTTGTCATCTTGGTGCAAAAGATCTGGACACATTTAATCAATCGGTGTTAACAGTAACATTGGTGTTAAATCTTATACACAGCTACTGTAAGTGAAAAACACTGAAAAAGATAACACTTAGCTAAGCTAACGCTGGCGTTAAGTCATAACGCTACTTAATGAAACTTACTGCAAAAGATACTCATCATGACAAAGGCACCTCTAGTGGACGCCTCATCATGGCAGTATGCTGCATGTTTCTAAAATGTGTTAACATTACTGTTTACAGTAGGAGTTTTGAAAGACCAGGTTATTTTACCAAGAAAAAGCTTGAAATACCAAGTTGACAACCAAGAAAGGTGAACAGTGCATGTAGCCTTTCAGAGAGTACTTAAGTTTGTTACAGAATGCCTCTTCATATCGCTTGGGTTTATATTTTTATCTCTGACCTTCCTGAAGGTCTAAAGGCAATCAACATTTTTTAGCTTTCGCCGAAATAGTTCCAATGATTCCAGAGCTTTTCGGCGATAGTTTTACTGGACAACCAACAAAAGTAAACAATTATTGTTCTAAACTACGATATGTATTGCTAGTTAGTGGGCGGTGGCAGGTAGGCCCCACGGCACTTACCATATCCCAAAAAAAGGAACGCATCAATTCAAACATATACTATAATAGATAACCGATAATAGACAAATAAAAATATTCAGAGGCGAGAAAAGATTATCGTGAAATTTTTCAATTTTCGTGATTGTTCTTTTAAAGCGTTTTTATGAAAGATTTTTAACAAAGGTTGATTCTGGTATGAAATTGTTTGTTTTGTCCGTGCCCTCCCTAAAACAATGATTGCTTTGCTCATGATCTGTTCCTTTGTCTATAATGTCAACGCTAACTTCTCATAAAAACATTATTGGTTTAGAGAAAGTTTTCCCGATGTTGTTTTTATGTTCTACAAGCAGTGAGTGGTTGTGCCTTACAACTGAGATTTTTCTGAGCATTTTTACAAAAGAATATCATTGTTATTCTAGATTGAGTCATAAAACATAACACAATGCAGTTATATTCAACATTGCCTACCGCATGTGATTAGGCCTACGTATTATTGAGAACAAAGCAGAAACTACATGTATTTGTTGACGCGCTGCACAATGTACTTTACATGCATTCCCATTAATGCATAAGTGCATTCCAATGTACACACGATGTACATTTTTTGCACTGATGAACAAATGCTTTCCAATCTTTTTCATGGGAGCTGCTTTGCATGTCAGTTACATTCCACATCCTTCCAATTGAATAGAGTGCAATGTACTTTAGCTACATGTAGGCTTATGAGTTATTGTTACTATGCCGCAATGACTAAGGCCTAGCCCTTGAAATAAGCTGGTATTTCCCTCAAGAGGTGCCGCTCGCAACATTCATGAGGTTGGACATCCTGGGGATTCAAGGTTTTTTCACACCTACGTACGAGTACCTACATGTACGTTATATGCAAGCTTGAAATACCGCGAGGCAAAGCGTATTTAAAAACACCAGTTATATGAGGATGGAAGTTGGAGGGAACCAGGCCTGTAATTTCACGTTCCAGCCTGAAATTACTCAAATTCTAAGTGGCGATTGCCTAACGTAATTTTGCCCCTTACGTGCAACCCGCACTTAAGGTGATTCAGGCCTAACCCAATACACAGTCTATTGTCCTTAATTCTCACGGTTCTACTGTCGTATTATAGGGTTGGCGGGGCAAATCTTGATTGCATGGACCCCACGAAAGCTGAACTGAAGTAATGGCGATGATTTGCCTTTCATTTAGAGCCTCATCTGACAGCAGTCAACGCCACGCGAATGGTTCAAGCGGGTGATTAAACTTTCTTTTCTGCCAGGCAGACGCATACCCATTTATACAAATTACACATTTGAGTAAACGGTCATAAATACCAGATATTGTGCGTGTAAAAATATGTCTGCGGAAATGTATTTGCTAAAATGCAACACCTGCAAAATATTAAAACTGAACTAAGCAGTTGGAAACATTTTTAGTAGAATTACAAATATGCCGTACGGTGTTGCATCAAGAACTAACGTTTGATTTTCTTTTAGTTTACGTTTTATCAGAATTACTGCATAGCCCGGAGGCTGGAAAACTGTTCGTATTTATTTGCCCCTTTTGCTAGACTTATTCCTGAGCGGGGAAAGAAGCGGTTTAAACCACTGGATGTACTTTTACCAATGCGCTCAGCTCAACTCGCGATTACTGATGACGCTTTTTCTAAGCCAAACTAATTCATGGAAATATACTTGACGAGTACATTTTTGTAAATTCATTATTTGCTAGCGCCTCGGGGTACATTACTGGAAATTAGTTTGGCGGCAGGATGATCATTTTTAGAAAGTTCCACACCATTTAGGCGTATAAACCAGCCGGAGGCTTCAAAAAGATTGTTTTTCCCACATTGTCGTTTTTATCCTATTTCATTCAGCTTGAGCAAAGAGACAGGGCCTACTGAGCCATGATGATGAATTCACGGGAGGCTGGGCGGCAGAATTAATGTCAACATATTCTAATTGCAGCTACATAGGTAAGGGAACGTCCCTGACTATTCCGTGTATATTTACCCTTGCAATAGGTGATATCAAAAAATCATTACTTCAAATCAATGAGTTTTTGGTGATATGAGTAAAGGATAAAAAAATGCCTTTACTGAACATTTCATGTTCATTTACACATTCACCAGATATTTTGCCATTTTGAGCATGGTGAAATGGACAATAGGACCATCCCTTTCTAATACAAGTTAAGAACCACCGCAAAACGGCCCGATGGGTTCCAAGCTTTTACAGGATGACTATAGAAACTAAGGTTTGCTTCAGGGTTGGACCATTCTTATTATTGTCTGTAATTATTTAGACAAAAAAAAACACTGCTTTACCTCATCTGGTGATATTCTGCATTTTGTTTCGAGCAAAATATGCTGGTTAACCACAATGGTCATATACAATGACCACTAATCTCTAGATAGGATCCAGGGCGTCTGTAGCTTTTAAAGACATCGGCCGTCCGTGGCCGCTGGAGATTTAGGCCTTACGCCAGCTTGACGTTAATCCTTTCTCGGACAAAGCGCGGCCACACTACACCACCATTAGGGTCGAGCTCAGGTGTAACTCTCTTCTCGGGGCCACCTCCATCAATCAAATTTCCCCACCACACAGCCAGTGTTGCTCTCATTAAAATATCTTCTTTCCCACTCAGCGCGCGTGCGGGTTTGAAATTTAATTGATAAATCTCTCTCGAGGCCCAGGTATTGTCCCAATACGGCCGAAAGCGCTACACTAATTAACAAATCCTTTCAGAGTCTCATTATCGGTTGAAAGAAATGACTATTTTCCACCGCGACGTATAAGGTTTTATAAATAAATCCCCTGGCCTAATATATTACGACGTCCCTCGTGAAAATTAAAATACGCATTTCGGGATTGAATTCTTGGCGGTGGCGAAAACCAATTTTATTATTACCCGCCTCAGCGGGAGCGAAGGGGATTTAACCCTATTTCATCTCACTTTGCGACTGACAATTCTGGTTTAAACCGCAGCCTGTGACGGAGTTTTGATGCCATTGTGCAAAGGCCTGGTGTAGCTGCAGCGGTTGCCGCCGCTGCAAAACTATACTCGGCTACAGCGGGCATTTCTGGTAATTCGAATTACCCAACAGCGCGGTTGGTCAGATGCGGAACTAACATCAAAAGACGCTTGTCAACTATCTCATATCTGCAACAGTCTCATCCTCAAATATGTGAGAGGTGGAGAAAAAGATACATCCAAAAGAAGAAACAACCACTGATGGCCTATCATCCATTTTTTACATCTACCGTACGTGATCGATTTGCGTTTTGGCACCTGACTGTAGAATGACCTGCCTTGAATAATAAGGGCCTCTGATGACCCACATGAAAGTTGTTTCGTGGGGGTCGATGTTATTAAGATTTGCCTTGATGACCCTTTGATAAGATAGTAGTAGGGGTTTAGGCCTTGGTGCGAGCGGGCTTTGTTTGAAGACAGTACACCGTGGGCCGGGCCTAAATTTGCTCCACTGCGAGGAAGGGGCATTTTATCTTTTGAGGTCTTTAGTATTGCTTTGATGTACGTTGTAAATGTGTGTTTGTTTTAAAAAGCCATTGAGAAATCTTTTTTAATAATGGCACATGAAACAATATTAATTGATAACAATGTTTAATACGTCGATTTAATTTACCCAATACACAATCCCATGATTTCACTGTTGAATCAAGGGCATTGCCTCTGCAACCCAAATCCCAAAACGTGCAGGTATTTTCCAACATTTGTTTTAGGTCCACAATGCTCAATTGTGGTGTTCATTTATGGGATTTTTTCCGTGTACATTACAGCGGTCATTGAGGCCACTATCGAGTATCGGGGTCTCCCAAGTCCGTGCAAATAAATCTCCAATATTCCCATTCAGTTAATGTTTGTCCACATTGATTTTGGCGGCAGGCCTATCAAAACGAAAAATGGGGCAATCCAGTTCATTTTTGGTGTATCTTGCCTAAAAATGTGCCTAAATGATGCGAAAAAGCACAGATACGATTTTTAGCAATATCATATTTATACATCAAATAAACTATAAGGTTATCATAGCTAGTTCCACTTAGAAAATATTATGATATTTGGCGATGGGCCTATGATTTTGGGTCACATTGGTGCTTGTTGCTGTGAGCTAGAGTCTTAGCTCTTCTTCATGGTGAAATACTACATTAGTATGCGTGTACACATTCATGCAGTTGATAGTGTGGACACGACAGGTTATAAAAAGTACGAAATCGGATCGAAAAACAAAAGTGTTTTGTATATATGCCATATTTTCGTGACATATATCTTTTCTAGCTTGGGAAACGCCATCTTGATCACCAAGGTTTTTGTATTTAATCAAGATTTAAAAGGTTACATCTATATTCTATGTTTAAAGGGAGAATAAGACCATGAGGGTCAGGATAGGGGCAACTATAGTTGCCATCACTACATCATGTATCTATGATTTCAAGAAGCCAGGCGGAGATATTTACCCATCGACCATCGATCTCTTGAAATTTCAATGTGTAATGGTCTCAAATATTTAAAATATTTATTCAACATATTACAGCTGATGTCTTAAAGGGACAACATCGGCGTGGGACTTAGGTGGCAGGACGATAATTCATGTACCCCAAGTCGCCATCATGCGGTGCCAAATGTACCGTCATATTGTGCTATGACCTCCGCTTGTGTTGCGAGCAAGGCAATTTTATTTTAAATATAAACTTGTAAATTTTGGGTAGGCCTACGGGTACATTCCGTTCCTACACCGTCTAGATGTATTACAGCGTAATGATTTTTCGAGAAGTCACGGTCCAGCTGGAAGCCATTTCAGTACATGAAAACACAACATATCTCACGCAGTATACCTGACGCTTTAAATGACTGGCGAAAAAACGCATGATTTGTCATGTACATTGTCACACCTGCACCTTCTGCAAGTTTGCACTATATGATGTATGTGGACCAAGAAAACACAACCATCTGCATTCCAAATCGCCTCCGGGTAAACAGACAGGTTCAATCGGTTCGTGGGTTTAATCCAGTGGACATCAATCGAACATCGATATTGTCTGTCCAGTGTGAAATCTCGCTGGTACGGTGAAGTATAGTGGATTGTATTTTATCAGTGTTTTAATGGTATTTTGCGCATTGCATCGTGGCTTTGGTATGGAGAGTTGGCGACGAAAGGTTTCGTCCAGGGAAAGGTTTTTTTATAGCCGATGAAAGTGTTGTCACATGTCCATGTCTGAAAATGGCCCACTCTGGAAACAGCACGATTATCCCTCCCCAAACGTCTGATATTATATCATTACTCGAACCTGGTCCAACTAATGAATTTCTAGACGACATCGTGATTCTGCCACGGACTGGCGGGGTTTAATCATGGGATTGCAAGAGACGTCCTGCAGGGAGGCATCCCGGCAGAATAATTGGACTGAGTGTATTGCGTGTGATAGCACGTTATTTAGATCCAAGGACGGTCTGATCCAGGCCAAGGAAGAGCTGGAAGTTGTTCATTGTCCTTGGTTTTGCCAACGATGATCAGATACAATAGAACATTTATTTGGAAGATTCTGATTTGGCTTAGTTCCACTCAGATGAGGAGTACAATGTTAAAAGTGCACAGTTCTTGCTCACGACCTAAGGCTGTTTACTACAAATAATGCCATACTTGATGATTGTTGGACTCTTTCCTGATGCTTGCCAGATTAACACCTATGGCGCACAGTGTACAATTAGTCTAAAGCGTCCACAAACTTTTCATTTTCAAAAAATACCATAATATGAGAGTAGGTTTGCATCAAGAACATCCAAAAATGATTTCCCAACCAAACATCATTCAGTGGGACTATCTTTCTTCTTGGACCCCAGAAACGAGTCCGACAAATGATGCCTTCAATGCAGTAAACATCACTCCTTCCCCCAACCTACCATGCCCCTTAATTGTCGATCACATGCGCAAATTTATTCATTAAATTGGGCGGAGACGTGCACAACCCAGATCGGTTTGGGATAGTTCCAGTCCCGTTTATAAATATTTAATCTGAGAGTAAGGAACTCGCCGTTCGATACCCTGGCCAGCCAGGCGTGATCATAGGTTGGAGCAGACGATACTATAGATTGGCGGGAAAGTACACGTGTTTCTGACAGGCAGTTTTTGCTTTTCCCGTGCCGTATTAAGTTTTTACGCATCTTCAGCTCGCAGAGAGTTACGCTATTGTCCGGGTTTTTTCACCGTGGTCTGTGTGACAGGGAAAGCTGATAAAGGTCCTGGCGCAGTCGGATTGGGAACCGATTCCCGATCCCGATGATAATCGAGACTCACGCCATCAGCAGAGATGATTGAGAAAGCTGCTATGATATTCAGACGCCGCCATCGGACGCCAACATCAGCATGGCATGGTGCTCAAACTTATTTGCAGCACAGAAGACTTGTGTGTACAAGTCCGTGTATATGCATTCAGTAGGCCTAAAGATTATATAAATACAGAGTTGGTATTTATGTAAAAATTTTTCGGTACCAAGAATGTGATCCATCTTTAAACGGCATGAGCATATCTTTTTAAATACATTTGACATGAATGAACTTTTAAAACACATTAGGCGAGAAAGTCACTAGAAACTTCTAAAGCGCATTTGGCATCGACTTATCAGCAATTCGTTTATAGTTACGTCGCCTACATGTACATGACGTATACTTAAGTTGGCATCAGCCAATCAAAAGCTGCATTTCTTATCAACCAATCAGAAATCTGCCTGCAACTATATTTTGCATCAACTAATCAGGAATTGGTTTATCAACAACATCACCTGCCATCAAGAGTAACTCATTCTGCTAGACTTTAATTTGGAGTTGATACTTTTTGATGCCGAACAAGCATTATAAACCTACACGAAACGTTGTTATTGTCGGTGAGTCATAAACTCCTACATCTTCTATCGATTCCAACCGTGTTTAAATTGGTGTCGATCGAACGTTGGCAGCCCTCCAGCAATTATAAACTGCTAACCAATTATTCAACGTCAAAAACGATGCAAAATTCGACATTTTTTGTAAATTATTGCTTTTCGAACAGAAATATACTAGTCTATTTCGGCAATCCGCAATGTTGTAAAGGGTCATGGTGTATAACTTTTTCGAATTTTGAAAAGTGCTGAGATTAGATATGTTTTTTTAAGAAGTTAACTGGAAGAGCAAAGTTTCGGATTGATGCATTCATACCAATGACCGAATCACTCAAAAGTAACGACAATAACAACAACTGATTCGACTCCTTCACGACCCTGACATGACCTTGACATTGACCTAAGATGGCTGAGTCAAAAGTGATGCAATACTCTTCCAAGTCCTTTTAGATTGAGGCAACGCACTGGGCTATGATACAAACCGATAAATAATTTGATATCAATTATATTATCAATCGTAAACAATTTGAAGGATTCTCAATGATCTTAAATGTAAAAAATATGCAATGATGAAAGATGAAAGATGAGCAGGCCTCAAGGCCTTAATCGCAATTGAGTAAATCGCCGGTAACCATGACACTAATATTTATGTCATATCGATATATCAATTTTCGACATCAAATGTTTTATTTTGATGCCAATGATTGCAGGAATGATGATTCTCAAATAAACTTGGTTCACACAGAAATACAGAAATACAATATATATTTATTGTATTTGATCGAAAGGTATCTTTCAATTAAAAAGAACCAACAGTTGCTTATGTAATGCATGAATATTAAATTCTAATTTCCACTTCATTTTTTGAGAAGCCGTGTAAACTTACAAACGGCTGTCTTCTGTATTTGATCGAAAGGTATCTTTCAATTAAAAAGAACCAACAGTTGCTTATGTAATGCATGAATATTAAATTCTAATTTCCACTTCATTTTTTGAGAAGCCGTGTAAACTTACAAACGGCTGTCTTCTCCAGAATAAGAGTTTCATCCTATTGTGTGTTTAAAATCTTTTGGGAACTCGCAACGCTATACTTTTGTTTGCTCAATTCTGAGTTCCTTGAGAGGTAGCTATATGTGGATTCCTTTGTCGGTATATTTTGATGCAAGTGCAGATGTAGAACTTTGCACAGGGTTTATGCTATTGAATTGCAAGGTATGACACTTAAAAGTATCTCCTCTAAAGTCACTGATTCTAGTCAGTTTATGGGAAAAAGTGACTCCTCAACGCATGACTCTAAGCAATAATGCGTAAAACCGAAATAAATGTCCGATAAAATATATCCGAGCTGGCATTCTAAAGCAGCGATTTTAAGTCTTCTTAAAGGCTCCAAACAACGTTAATTATCGCAAATACGCTCCAAGCGGTCGCATTATTGTGGTTTCTTTTCGCGCCACCGTGCTTCATCTCCCGCCTTTTAATGGCTTCCCTCTCATCGATGCCGCTTACGCTAAAACAATTATCGCTTGTGATAAAAACAATTGAGCTGATCTCGCGCTTGCTCGCGGCGGTGCATTTTATTCGAGACTTTGATGGGCGATAATGCTATCTTGGCTTGATTTATTTATTTATAAGCGCGGTAAAACAATCGGAGGTGTCGACAGATCGGATGACAATTCGCCCAGGGCTGCGCGGAATCTTTTGATTAACGTGCTTCATTTGCGGCTAATGTTGGGGCTTCTTTGGTTTAACATCAATTGACAACATTATCAAGATGCCATGGACTCGATTCTACATTTAAGTCACATTCTTTCGATCTTTGTTACATCGCTCTGCAGGTGGTAGTTTTATACTGGGATTCTTGAAGAAATGTAGCATTTTAAAGGTCATTTTAAGCAATTAATTAAATGTCAATGTATACTGATAACACAATAGAGCTAATAAACTGCAGTGTACTTTTGAGATATCAGTTACAAATTTATTAATTGACGCAAATTTTTCAGAGTTGATGGAGAATTAAACGTATTTCATGGTATATGGTTGGTTAAAGATAGTTGTCATTAAGAACTAAATATAGAAAATGAAGAAATGGAATAGGGTAAACTGTTGACAAATTACGGTGAGCTATATCACTACGAGAAACCTATCCCAGCCATTCTACGAGAAGAAAATCCACTCCAACTTTAGTGCAAATCCGCCATGACTGACATCATTGGTGCCAAACACTTTATCTTTAAATACGTTTTCTAATAGCGTCAGGGATATGCCGAAATCTCCCAGCCTATCTGTACAGGACAGGACAGAAATGAGTGTTCCATCCTCGGTCCTCCCCGTCAATCCATAACTGCCCCCACAATGTTATACATGTATAGTAATTTAAGGTAAGGCTTTTCAGGGGGTTGTTCTAGGTAAGGTTTTCCGGCCGGGGGACTTCAGCAAAACACGACGTGGCTGTACGACATGTCAACGGAGCAATCCGCCCCTGGCAGTGCGTCATGATTCCAAAAGCCGGTCCCTGCAACGAGATCGCGAGATATTCCGCCACTCCGAGGAGGTGACGATCACGAAATCCTGCATTGTTCGCCAGGAAAATCTGATTATAGCAGAAGCGAGGGATGAGAGAGGCTTTACGAGTCTATTCTGCAGGCATCGGAGCTAGTAGCTTGGGCATTGTTCCAACCCCCTACGGCCCGCTGACAAAGTCGCTGACACATGAGTCCATTAGGTGAACAACCCTCCCCCAGCATCCAAAGGTATTCAAAGCCACCAGAAACATTTCGGGGGAAGTATTCTAATCATCTCGTGTGCAGTTATTTCCCGCTTGGTTGGGTGACCTGTGACCCAGTGCGGGATTAATCCTACAAACCTTTTCAATTTTCCATTTGCGTTTTAGGGCAGATTGTTGAAAATTTGACAACTGCATATTGAAATCCGGGCTGGTTATTGTGTGAAGTAATTTATTTTACTTGCTTTTGTTGAACTTGAGTTGCTAAGCTAGTAGAGTTGGACAACGGCGTGATTCTGACTGATTCAACTTTCTGGTGTTTTGTGGCGAGGGTGGGCATGTGCGATGGCGAAATCTGAAGTCGAAGTATGAAAAACCAAGAAATCACTACTTTCTCATTGCTCCCACAAAAACCAAAACAGTTGTCATCATGTCGTAAAAAATCTGTTGTATCGGTTCAAAACAAGTGATCGTCCTTTTCTTTCTCACACTTAAGGCCTAAAAACTTAAATAAAACAGCAGGTATGGCCAATTAGGCCTTGTAAAACGAGTAGTAAATATTTTCCCCACAGTCGTTGTGCGGCTTCTCGGCCAATTGTTTCTTTTCAGGATTATTTCGCCTCGTTTAGGCAGCGGCTTTTTAAAAGAGGATTTAACGTGTGGCGGTAGAGATCAAGAAATTCTTGGGTCATTCGGCCCAGGTGCGAGTGTCCCACCCCTCCAAAAATGTCCCAATTGATTTAGGCTTCGAGTGCGATGACGGACAAATGCGTTCTCATTGCGACGATTTAGATTAGGCGTAATTCGAAAGCGAAAAGCCTTAAAATTGAGGCCACTGACCCCTGAGGAACAAACTCGGTCACTTTGAGGTCTGCGTTTCCTTGACATTAATTCGATGTGCTTTTATAGCACACAAAATCAAAGCGGCATACCCTTTTTTAATTTTTTATTGATATGTTCAATATCTAGTATCATTTTGAAGTTGACCAAGTCATGACGACTGACCTGTCCTCTAAATATTGTTCTTTTCACAAGATGATGTTATAGTTTATAGTCAAAATGATTATTTTTTAAACACTATTTTTAACTGCTTGGTGTAAGTTTCAACCTCCGATCAAATTCATACACTATTCATATTATATATAGATTATAAAGAGCAAGTATTTCGTTTTTCTTGATACACCCTGTCCCTATATTTGCAAATACACGATTAGGAGACATCTCAACAAATAGGCCTAGGCCACATGACCATTTGCCCATGCGAGTATGTGACAATTCTCCCATTATTAGGTTAGGATGCCAACAATTGAAATTTAATTCAGTACGTATTTTGCAATTTTGCAATTTTCAATTTCAAATTAAATTTTCAAATATTCAAACGGAAATACCTTTAATGACGGGAGACCAGAATACAAAATAACAAGCCTGCTATCGCCCCCTGGTGATAAACCGTGCACATTACAAATGAATTCCAAATAAAATGTCAAAAAACATCATTGATAATGATTTAAGTATCACTACAAAAGCTGCCTTTGGTCATGCAGTATTAGAGTATGGATTACACCTGCTGTTATTCGAAAGCAGAAATGAAAAAAGACCAAAGAATTCCATAATGCAGTAAAACAGTTTTTAAAAACTGTTATATTACATTTAATTGAATGTCTAACAAGATATTCAATTGCCACGATAAGTTTGTCAGTGTATACGTGTACATTTATAAAGATACTAGATGCTGGCCTGTATCGTTCTCTTCTATTTTGGGATCATTATCATTATATACCCGACCCAATATTGAAATGTACATTCTCACCTCCCCTTTTGAGTGCAATCAACGCGAAAAAACGACATCAAAAGCCCTCCTCCGCAATTTCAAATCAAACGAAGATATTCGCAAAGGGAGATAGTCCCAGTTTCTTGTTTAGCCGGTACATCATGATTGTGGCGTGCCCGTTACCATGGAGCTACTGACTTCCGGTATAGACCCAGAGTTCATTTCGCCCGGGGGTGATTTGCCGCCATTGTTGGTTGTGATTGTGATAGATGTCTCGCGGCTGTTTTACCCCTACATTATTGCATTCACTATTGATATAAATGTGTCTGTAAATTAGTGCTTAATGACTTGAATGCTTCATTTGACCGTTTTTATTATCTTAAAAATAAAAGACAGCTTATATTACAAAGCAGTGAATGTCGTACGACTTTTGGTATTTTCAATTGGATATTGTAAGGGTTACATTTGAAACGACATATGTACGTTACACGGAGAGACCTGTCATAAAATGAACATATGAATCCCCCCCCAAAAAAAAAAAAAAAATAACAACAACAACAAACAAACAAACAAAACACGGAATAACTCAGTTACCTTGTCCTTTGATACACGTTTCGTTCGTTATTCGTGACCCTGTTATCATCACTCATTAGCACCTAAATGAAAAAAAAATGTAAAGCTCAAATACATGTAAAATATATGCACTGAAATTGGCTGCACGTTTCTGCAAAGTGTTTTTCGTTCCTGCGAAAACCATGAATCGCTGATAAATCAGTGCATAGTGGTATCTTGCAAAGGACATAATTTCAAATTCGACTTTAATTTCAAATTTGACCTTTGGCTCCTCCGTAACATGGACATCCCAATCTGACCATCCGCATAACCCGCCCATGATGCGTCCATACGTGCATGCTAAGCGAAATTGGCGCCTGCATCCACCGGAAGACCAATTCACCTGAAAACGGAGACAGTTGAGGCTTGCTGGCCGAGTCAAAGGAATCATCAAATGCCACCAGCGCCTACATGGTTATTAGAAACTGGCCAGCAGAGTCAACCCGATATTTCTTCGATCGCCCAGCCGCAAATTATCACTTTCATTCCGGATGATCAAAGAAACGGTGGGGAAAATGACAATGGTTTAAATTGATTGGGTTCGCGTTACACTGTTTTGTGTTGATTGGGAAGGATTACTAGAAGGACAATGACCATGCAACATTGTTGGTGATCATGCTATTAACGTATGTTTACGACCATGCTAGTTGTAGATGATAATGCTAACGTTTGTTTACGTAGAAGTGTATCATTAATTGGGAGGGATTTCTAAAATAACAATGACCTTGCTAGCAGTTTACAGAACTTCAAGGGATGGTTAGATTAGCTATTACTTCTTTTCGTTTTCTAGATCTCATCATGAAATATCTAAAAAGCCATGCAAATACCATACAAATCCACGCGCTTATCGTAGAAATATTTATCAATTTTCAGGATACAATGAGGACCATTATCGCGTCGAACTGCTAAGTGAATCAGAAACCTAAGGCTGGGTGGAACCCCATACCCTGCGCCCCAAATACCACAAAACTTCAAACACACTCCAACAGACTCCAGGTCCTCAACTTCTGAAACATGTGATCAGGAGTTTTGCTTGATGCTCGCCGCAAACATAGCTAATGTTAAAATTCCTCTTTCAAGATCAAAGAGACATGGGACACGCTTTGTAATGGTGATACTCTCGAAGATCTCGGCGAGGTTGCGCCCTGTGAGAAACCAAGATTTCAGTGACGGATGGATCGCTTTGAAATTCTGATCTAAAGGATCCCGTTACAAGGCTGTCCGGTCTTTGCGCCGGTTCAATCGCGTTGAAGGGTGTATCATGAAATTTACTGCAGAATATTTCGTTTTCCGAGTATATGATTATATCAAACCTCTGGGTCTGGTTGTTCAACTGCACGGAAGTCACAGAAGAAGTTAGTTATAGAATATTTCCTCGCTGGAATTCTTTTTACAGCGGATCTCTGAATGCACCCCTTCACTGACCAATGTCGAGTGTTCCTCCGCGTCGTAGCCGCATCACCAACGTAACTAACAGTGTGTACGATGCATTAGAAGTGTTTGTGCAGCATGGACCGGGTGTTTACCAGGTTCTTGGCAAGAGCTAACATTATAAGATCGTGTTTGCAATGGCCGGGACAAATTTGTCAGCCTGGGTACCTCGCCCCGGGCTGTTTTGGTATGTCCAACACCGGACGATGGACAAATACCGACCAGATGGCAAAGTCTGTTATGATACAGCTTGTTGGATAATGCTAGATGTTTAGCTTGTCTGGGGAACTTTTCAAATGGTCGTGATAAAGTTTTTTATTACAAGTTTTTTTGGAGGGGGTATGAGGTTTCTTCCCAGTTGTATGGAATATCACAGTTTTTATCATTGTTGCCAACCTGTCAGGAAAAAGAAATCATTTGATTGAAAAATAATTGTATCCAGTATTGAGCTCGATTTCCAATGGGTATTTGGTATTATGAGACGTCGATACTTAAACTAACAAAGCTAATGCAATTTCAATCATTGATAATGTACCACCGGTAGTTAAATACTGCTCGGTCACGTGACTAGGCAGTCACTACACTTTTCACTAAAAGTTATTTTCTAACCATGTAACGAATGATATTTTGAAATCTTATTGGATGTCATCCAGCCAGACCATATTTCATGTATGTCACACGTCAAGCAATTTCGCGGGTACTCCATATATTCATTCCTGTACTGGCGTAATTTCTTTGTATTCAGTGTACGCATCCATAGGAGATCCAGGGGCCCAGACGTTCTATATAGACATCCGAAGGATGGCTATAAATGATATAGGAGGAAGAAACAAATATCATGGATGTCCCACACACTCTAGGCAAGGGACAATAGCGAGATAAAGCATGGTAACATTTCGAAAAACAACCAGTAGTTTGCGGGATAGAGATTTACGGAGTAAACCCAAGCAACTGGCATGCTTTATCTGCCCGCACCTGAGCAAACCACCGTATTTAAACTGGAAGAGTTCTCAGCCTTAATCCGCCCAGAGGCTGTTTTAATTTCGGCGGATGAATTTAATGGACGGATTAAACCCAGCGAGAATGGTTCGGATGTGGTGGCCCATATTTTAGAGCAGACGAGGTGTCACGCGATCGAGTAGATTACCTGTACATGAACATGAACGTCATGCATAATATCTCGTTGGAAGAATTCATTTCGTTTTGCAAGATACGGCATTGACAGTTTGTCCTTTGGTGGCCCGTGTCATCTATACAATTCACTATAAACTCGCGGACCCATTGGTCCTTTCGCGTAACGTCTACTCGATCCTCGACTGAACCAAGAAAGTTATAGCCACAAATGTAACGTCCTTGGCTGACATAGTAACTGTCATTGCCAGAACAAAATAACGCTAAGTTTTTGGCTGGAAACTGTACTGTTGTGTTAAAGTTTTTCCTGGAGATCGAATCAAATGCTTTAAAATGCCTCAAAATCTTTTTAGACCCGGGCTTGTATGGAAAAAAACTACAGATACCCGGGCTTGTTTTCAAAAATTCCGAATATAAATTATGCAGTTTTAAAAAAATCAGATACATTTAGTTATTTTCTAAGAGCTACTCGCTCACATCTGATAATAGAATGTGCTTGTAACCTATTTTTAATCAGATTCCAAATCTACCAATTACCAAGGTAAAGCAGGTTTTTTTCTTGTCAAAACAACAGGACCATAATTCACCACAAGTCCTCTAAAAAAGAACGTACGGATGTAAAATATCATCTGATTTAAACTGGCAATTCATTCCTTGTGTAATTAATTGCGTCGCAAACATGCCAAATATCGTCACACTGGCAGACTTTTATGACTCCTGATTCAATAGGGGGGCATGATGTTGCATCTCGTCGGCGGATAATGAGGCGGGCGGAAGATTGCATCCCCTCCTGCGGGCCCCCAGAGAGGAGGAGCACAGGCTGTACCCCGGCGCAAAACAATGCGGAGGTCACGGTAACAATGCGTAAAAACTCTCTTGGCGGTTGTAACCGATTTGAAGCACATTCGTTCCTCCTATGGGCTATAATTAACGCGAAATGCGCCTTGGCAGATCCAGTTTCGCATATGACGAATACGCATCATTCTCTTGGGAATTATGTCAATCCATGGTGCTGATTTTTCTTTAATATTGTCGTTATTTGACACATTTTAATATCCTATAAAACATCATTTTATAATTCTCATTTTAAGTGAATTGTTATTTTATAAAATTCCACATTTACAAATAAACAATATTTGTGACAGTTCTATACATGTATATTAGCCAATTAAAACTTGAACGCAGTGTACGCATTGAACATTGTACTACAGAATTTGTAACGTTCGGTTTTAAAGTGTTAAATTGTACTGAAAATTGTATTGTAATTTAGAAGTTGAATGCAGTGTACGCATCAAACATTACATTGTAATGTAGCATTGGTGACACGGTTTTGAATAGTTAAACTGTAGTGAAAACTGATGTGTATACATGATCAAAAATGCATTCATATTGGTACCCTCATCCACTGTGTACATGTATGTACATTACACCGTTCCTTTGGACTGAATGCAGCGTACACATTATAATTTGTAGGGCAACAATTGTAACTTATAACGGTAGTAAGGTGTTAAACTGTACTAGTGAAAACGATCGAAAGTTCACTGGTTTCCTTATCCATCCAATGCAACTGTAGCGCCGTGTACATGTATGTACATAACACTGTGCTATTGGACTGGCGCGTCCCACTTGGGACCACGGAAGCTGACATGAGCTTTGTGTTGGTGTCAGACGAGGGTAATCCATTCTCGAGTAACGGAAGCATGAAAGTTCAGTCTGACATCGCAACAAAAGCTCCTAGTCTACGACAGTGGTATGTTCAAGAAGCATGCACCAGTCAATATATACAGTACATCATAACTCCAGACTGTACACAATGATACGGAACACCAAATACAAACAAGGGGAATTCGAAAAAAGGCTTTTCGCCGGTATGTCATTCTTGGCTATCAAAAAGTAGAATTTGAAAACAAGCCTTTAGTCTGTATGTTGATGAAAGTAAGATTAGAAAACAAGCTTTTTGTCTGTACACATGTTTATCATTGTCATCAGTTACATTTGAAAACACACTTTTCGTCTGAATATTATTGTTATTTATGGTTTTACGAAAGTAAAATTGAAAACAAGCTTTCCATCTGTACGCGTATGTTCTAATGTCATTTATTTTAGAAAGTAAAATATGAAAGCAAGCTATTAGTCTGTATATTAATGTCATTTGGGCTTACTAATGATAAGAATTTTGAAGCAAACTTTTCGTCTGTATATAAGATAATCGTGGATATTTTAAAAAATCTGAAAACAAGCTTTTTAGAAAACGAATTGGTTTTTAAAAGGTCTAATTTGACAATAATCGTTTCGTCTGATTCGTGGTTAAAATGCTTCATACCCACTGGTCTCGTTGCCATGATTTTCCGAATCAGAAATATATGTCTCCCCTTCATTGGAAAACAATTAACAGCTGTGTAATTTTATTCCATAATTCAGCGAAGGAGGCGATGCCGACATAGCGAAGGCGTACAGTTATTGACGATAAGATGCTGGCGCCATGATGAAACATTCCTAGAAATAAAATTGTTAGCTAAGAAAACAGCAATATGATAGTTTCTACCGAAACGATAATTTCTGATGTGAGTTTGAAGTGATTATCACCGGCCATCTGAAGTCTTGGGCACGTCCAGATCTTGACCCGCCTCAGAGCTAGGCTGGCTATCGGGTGATAAGGGCAGTAGCCACCGCCTGGAACTGACAGCTATGCCCATCTCCGCGCCTTAACCAGCTACGCGCACTAATAGCTGATTATTTCATGTAATCCCGGGTGATTTTCTGTCTTCAGACTAATTGATTTCATATCTTGGCGTAGATGACGGCAAGGGATCGCGAATCATCCGAATCTAACCAGGCTGAGCGGTTCATTACGGCAGCGTAGCCGGGGTCCGGGGTAGCCAACCAGGCCGTAATCAGTAGTGAGTAGCGATGCCCTGTGACCCATCGGGCTGATGGTAACTGGGGTCCGGGAGAGCCTAGCGGACCGTAATCAGTCGTAGTGATGCTCAGAGATCCATAGAAGATAATGATGACCGCGGTTACTCGACAAGAAATGGCAAGAATTAGATCTGGGAATACGAGCTCATGGATTTGTCAATCTCAGCAGTTATTTGTGCGTTAGCCTTTTTAGATACGACAATAAACTGACAAACTAAAATAATCTAGAACATTTCATCCAAAAACTGAACTAATCAGCAGCATTTTATTCAAAATCTGAAATAACCTGCAACATTTAATTTTTAAAAAGCTATCAATACCATCATTTCAGAAACTTAAATAATCTGTATATTATAGACTGAAATAATCTCTTCTCTTGATTGAAAACAGAAATAACCTGCAACCCCTCATCCGAAATTGAAGGACATGCAATGTGCAACTTTCATTTAAAAACTAAAAATAATCTGCAATTTTCATTCAAAAACTGAAATAACCTGCAACATTACGTCAAAAACTGACATAATCTGACAGAGCACCCGCCTCTAAATTCCCTCGCTTACATAAGAAAACGCGCTGGAATCGATCCGCGCTCAGCCTGAGAATCGGTCTCTGTCATGTAGCCCAGGGCATGTGCTATAAAATGACAATTACCAAGATTTGGTCTTTTAATTCCAGTAGATCACAAGGTGTCCATGTTTTATTGTTTTATGCTCAGAGAGCAGAAACCGCCCCGGGGTCCAGAAGTATCGAACACGAAGTGGTATCATTGCTGGCGTCTTTCTGGAGGAAATAATGATCATTCGAGGGGTGACAAATATTTATTCAGAGTCGTTTATTGGGTTACGCATTGCGATAGTTATGTATTTTTAACGTTATGATTCTTTTGCAATTTATATTCATCATTTATAGTATTTTGCAAGAATTCGAAGAAAGGAATGGACAATATATTAACCTTGGCAACAACTAATGATGAAAATGAAATTAAGGAGGACTGTTAACAACCGTATGCAAGTGTTGGGTCAGCCTAATCAAAAAATAGCTAGGAGCTATTACAGTGGACCTATTACAAGTATGATTATAGTGTAACGTTTTGGATACTACAAAAAAGTGTTGCAAGCTTTGTAAAATACAACGTTTTGCGTAACACGAATTAGTGTGTTACAAACCAGTGTACTAAAATTTAGCGTTTTGTGTAACATGAATTAGTGCGTTACAAGCCAGTGTAAAATGTAACGTTTTGCGTAACACGAATTAGGGTGTTACAAGCCAGTGTAAAATGTAACGTTTTGCGTAAAACGAATTAGTGTGTTACAAGCCAGTGTAAAATGTAACGTTTTGCGTAACACGAATTAGTTTGTTACAAGCCAGTGCAAAATGTAACGTTTTGCGTAACACGAATTAGTGTGTTACAAGCCAGTGTAAAATGTAACGTTTTGCGTAACACGAATTAGTGTGTTACAAGCCAGTGTAAAATATAACGTTTTGGGTAACACGAATTAGTGTGTTACAAGCCAGTGTAAAATGTAACGTTTTGCGTAACACGAATTAGTGTGTTACAAGATGTTATGTTTTACATTATAAAGTGGCCTCAAAAGTCAATGTAACTTTTCCAGTGCGAAATTTAAGGCGACGTGTTAAAGACTACTCACAGAATGATCAGATAATCTTTTGCTGAATATTGGTCAGGGGAAATCATGAGGTTAGCCAGCTACAAATCTCTGTTCATGTTTGAAAAGAAACAGTCATTGCAGCGGAAACGCACAGGTCGAACGAAACAAATCTCGTAACACGCGCAAAGCACATGAAGTTAATATCTATAGAACGTTCTTCACGCGAATTACAAATTTATGGCGTGAGATTATAACATTTCGTATCGCGTGCGAAGATTTGTCTCTAATTAAATTTTAAAATGATTTTGAAAATCAGAATTTTGAGTCGTCCCCTGTGAGTTGTTTGTCAATAATTTACGCCTAGAAGACGGATGTGAAGTGTGGTTAGTTAACCTAATAATTAAACTGGGAAAGTTCTCCTGGCTCAGGTGCAACAAATCGATATGAATATGTTATTTTCTGCTCTGGTATTTGTTTAATTTGTCACGGTCTCATAATTTGACCTATTTTGGGTCAAATTTTATTCCAAAATTGAAAATTCATAACAACTAGCTAATGGTACATACGTATACCAGCGTCTAAAACCTCTAGTAGTACGGAGAAAATTTAATTTTGATAGCTTAAATGTTGCCTAAAATATAATATAGTATCTTACCCTGTCATATGTACTACATGTATAAATGTTGACGCATTTGATAAAGAATTTAACTAATTAACATGAATTAAAAATCAAATTACTATGACTAATGAGTTTAATAGCTAAAATGTTGCCTAAAAGATAATGTACATGTAGTGTCTTACCCTATCATATGTAGTATAAATGTTGACGCATTTGATAAAGAATTTAAATAATTAACAGGAATTAAAAATCGAAATAACTATGAGTTTTATTTTGATAGCTGAAATGCTGCCTAAAATATAGTATTTAACCCTGTCAATGTATAGATGTTGACGCACTTGATAAAGAACTTTTAAATTAATTAACAGCAATTGAAAATCGAAATTTTGTTAAAGTTGCTACTTACTATGACCAATATTGCTTGCGGTTTTTATCAAAGAAATAGACAATACAAGGCAATTATTGTAATAAATAAAATGATTTATTGAATTTTGTTGCTGCAAAGTATTTTGCCAATGCGGTTGAAAAAAAGTCACGTAAAATCTGAAAATCTTATATAATGTCTGCTGGTGTTGATAATGACGCGTCAATTTAATTTTTTTTCAACTTACAAATCCTATACATGTATCTGATTAAAATCGAAAAAATATAATGATTAGCAAACAAAATCTAATTAAATATAGAAAGCGTATTTTGAAGCAAAGTAAAAAAATTACAACAAGTCAGTTGTTCTGTTCCGTTTTCAGTATGGAATGGAAATGTATTCACGCAATCTTTCGGGTCCAATACATTATTTTTGGCTTTCCGGTATGACGCCCTGCAACATTTTTTAGTATCAGGATTTTTCAGATTTTTATTCAGTATCAGACCAATATAATAATAACAACTTTATTCGATTGTAGTTTTTTCTTAATCATATCGAAAAATTAATATCGGAAAAGTACGCAACACCAAAAATGTTAAAAAATATAAAAAGTGCCGTAAAAATCTCTCACGTTTATTCGAGCCGCGGGTTATGGCCGCATGTTAATAACATTTGCGCTATCGGTCGATTGGGAGTTAGCCCAAGGCCCCTGTGTTGGCAATTTCCTCACTCAAATCATTATTTAACGCACTCGTATTAGTGGTTATTAACCTTTATGCATTGGCCATATGACGATCAATTCGGCATTAAATTTGAAAATTACCTGCTTATTTTTGTTGGTGTCATGTGTGTGTATAAAGTACATTGGAAAGATGTATACTAAACATTTTTTGTGTTGTTGATATTTTCAATTGAGTAGATTCAATGTTTTTTTACCTGTGCTACGCTGTAAAAAAATAATTTCATAAAAATTGAGAGAAACAATTTTCAAAACGGCTAATAATTGCGCTACTGCATAATTCATTTACCTAGAAATGAAAACGCGTGTTTGAACTGAATTGTACACAAACAATAATGTAATATATAATAAAGTTTGAGATAAATACCTGCGAATATTTCACTACATTTGAAGAAAAAAAATTTGGAACTTTTTATTAGGTAACAATTGGAGCAGTGTATTTTCATATTCGATGATGAAAATATTAAATGATGCTTGATATTTCTAGAATAGAATTAATCCCATGATGCAGCAGTCACTGTGGTAAAATAGGTGGAAATAGCACAAGTCAATTTTCGATACATCTTTTAACGTACACGCGTTTGGAGAAAATTAACAGAATCAAGTGGCGAAAAAACGTCAAGATCTCTAAAAAGGCGAAGTATCTATTACATTTTCTAATTTTTGCTGGTATATTCCCGTTTCCGCGTGTTTTCCTGGAGTGTGCTATCTTGGTGCGAAACCCTCCCCGGTTTGTGTGGACGCCGGGTTGATCAAACACAGTTTCACGGCCGCGTGTTGATATAGTCCGATGCCCACTTGAAATTAATTCTGCTGTGTAAACTTTGACAGAATTCTGCGCAATTAGTGCCCAGAAATGAGAATTTGGAAAATAGTACGAAAAATTACTTGGTTTGACGCATAAAGTCATAACGAGAGTCTAAATAGCACTGAAACCCCATGCCGAATGACAGAGAACATTTTTTGTAAATATCTTGAATACTAAAAAAATATGTTGCACCTTTTTATAATGCGATTAAAAAAGTAAAACAGAAATAAGAAATGATGGCATAATTATCCTTGCTTGGGATCATGATAAAATTTCATCCCAGCCTAGACATTTGCTCGCACACCTCCCCAGCCTGCACTCGACACCATGGTTACCAGGTTAACAGACAGGCCCAAGGCACTACGCCAATATCCAAAACTCACCTTATCACGACATATCCTAGTCCGCGTCCGTGCGCCTCAACCGTGACCGGAGACGCTCACAGAACGCTCAACAACAGTCGAAACTGCCGCTCCAGTTCTCTGGTAGCCTCGGGAGAAGACTTCGGCCGCCATTTCCTTAGAGAAACACCAAAATTGAAATCGTTTTTGGATCACTCATACGTTCAGCATAATGTCGCGTAAATCACAGTCCAGAAGCAGCAAATCCGCAAAAATTTCAACCGCCTCGTCAGATTCTCGGAGAAAAATGGCAGAATTTCTGAATCGCTGTGCGTCTACTCAGCTATAATAAGAGATTTTACTGAATGCCCACTCTATAGCCATAGTCTAGTCGATTCCTGAGCCTTTAGCACGCAACGAAAATAGATAATGCGAACGCCAGGCGTTTGTTAAGAACGGCGATTTTGAATTCATCACTCCCTTCGCCGATGTCTATAGCTAATACAGGACGAAGATTTAGCTGATGGAGCATTTGTCTGCGCCTATTATGTCCCTTTATCGTGATTTCTTTCATCATAGCTCAATTCACTGTTAGATACAGCGCTTTAACGATTGCATAGAGAAACGCTGTAGCAGAGAGATCCCTATACCCCTATTGATACGAGATGAAATTTCTATGGTTTCATTGTTCCGTCTCACAATGATGGCTGCGAACTCGATACAAAACAAACCATAGACAGAAATTGAGTTCTAAGTTTATAATACCTGATTACACATTCCTTATAGAAACTATATATTATTTCAACAACATACTAACACATCTAAATAAACTTGAATTCACTCGTATTCAAATCTGAAACATTGTAGCAAAAATGCCGTGAAAATGAAAAAAAAGTGAGCGAATTTCAAGCGAACCCTCGTGAAAGCCTTTTCTCATTAAATATTGATCCCTTAATACGAGACCTAATTGTAAGCGACAAAGCACACATTGAAAGCGAGAAGTAAGCATAGCCCCGGGCTTCAGGCGAAAAGCTACCATCTCTGAAATTTCACAGTTCAACAAAAACCCCAGATTCGCTACTTTTAACACAACAAGGGCACATATCATTTTTACGGCAAATATCACGGCCAATTTTTTCCCCTCATAGCATATTTCTTGCGTCAGTGTTCGCGCCACCTTTGCCCCTTCAACGCAGCTCGCCTTTTACATGTTAATCATCAACATTTATAATGTTTTCTCAGCCCCGGGCATGAATTTCTTATTACCAGAGAATAAAGGGAAAGCTCCGCCCATTACAGCGACACCTAGGGGAAATGGCTGGAACTGACAGAGATTGATCTCATCTGCAAATCGTTTATTTTTATGGAGAGAGGGACAGCCAGATTGAAATGTGCGTTCGGATATCATTCAAAAAGAGGGGCAGAGAAAAAAACGTTTTTGGAGCAAATAGGGATACCAAACAGGTTTCCTCGCATTTCCTTAAAGTTTTGGGGTCAAAGAATGAGCATAGGCACTGAAAGGTTCATTTGGCTCCTCGAAAAACTCATCGACCTTTAGCATGCTGTCACATGGGGTTACAGATCTAGAATAAGCTCTGGCACTGATGAGGCATTTAGTCCCGCCAAAAGCTCATCAGCATTAACCTTGTTGTCACTTGGGGTTACATAATAAGCTCTAGCACTGATGAGGCGTTTGGTCCCGCCAAAAGCTCATCAGCATTTACCTTGTTGTCACTTGGGGTTACACAATAAGCTCTAGCACTGATGAGGCGTTTGGTCCCGCCAAAAGCTCATCAGCATTTACCTTGTTGTCACTTGGGGTAACAGATGAGCTCTGGCACTGATGAGACATTCCGCACTACCAAAAGTTCATCAGCCTTTAGCTTGTTGCCATCTTGGGGTAACAGAATGAGCTCTGGTACTGATGAGACATTCCGCACTACCAAAAGTTCATCAGCCTTTAGATTGTTGACACTTGGGGTAACAGAATGAGTTCTGGTGCTGATGAGGCCTTTCTCACTACCAAAAGTTCATCAGCCTTTAGATTGTTGACACTTGGGATAACAGAATGAGTTCTGGTGCTGATGAGACATTCCGCACTACCAAAAGTTCATCAGCCTTTAGCTTGTTGCCATCTTGGGGTAACAGAATGAGCTCTGGTGCTGATGAGACATTCCGCACTACCAAAAGTTCATCAGCCTTTAGATTGTTGACACTTGGGGTAACAGAATGAGTTCTGGTGCTGATGAGACATTCCGCACTACCAAAAGTTCATCAGCCTTTAGCTTGTTGCCATCTCTTGGGGTAACAGAATGAGCTCTGGTGCTTATGAGACATTCCGCACTACCAAAAGTACATCAGCCTTTAGCTTGTTGCCATCTTGGGGTAACAGAATGAGCTCTGGTGCTTATGAGACATTCCGCACTACCAAAAGTCCATCAGCCTTTAGCTTGTTGCCATCTCTTGGGGTAACAGAATGAGCTCTGGTGCTGATGAGACATTCCGCACTACCAAAAGTTCATCAGCCTTTAGCTTGTTGCCATCTTGGGGTAACAGAATGAGCTCTGGTGCTGATGAGACATTCCGCACTACCAAAAGTTCATCAGCCTTTAGCTTGTTGCCATCTTGGGGTAACAGAATGAGCTCTGGTACTGATGAGACATTCCGCACTACCAAAAGTTCATCAGCCTTTAGCTTGTTGCCATCTTGGGGTAACAGAATGAGCTCTGGTACTGATGAGACATTCCGCACTACCAAAAGTACATCAGCCTTTAGATTGTTGCCATCTTGGGGTAACAGAATGAGCTCTGGTACTGATGAGACATTCCGCACTACCAAAAGTTCATCAGCCTTTAGCTTGTTGCCATCTTGGGGTAACAGAATGAGCTCTGGTACTGATGAGACATTCCGCACTACCAAAAGTTCATCAGCCTTTAGCTTGTTGCCATCTTGGGGTTAAGCTCTGGCACTTATACATGTAGGGCGTCGAGCTCCACCAAAGGCTTTTCAGACTTTTTAGCTTTGTGTCACTTTGTGGTACCGATGAGGCCTTTCTCACTACTAAAAGCTCATCAGCATTTAGCTTGGTGTCACTGGCGGCCGGGTTACAGAGTTACATTTAGCTCCGGTAAATGGACTTTTGAGAGAGCGTTAAAGTATAGGTGTTTCATTTTACTTCAGTTGTAAACTACAGCATTCACATTGCAGGATTTCTCTCAGGTGAATTGGATCAAGCCCCTCCGGCATTTTATGCAAAATGAAGTTATTTGCTGTCTTCCACTTAAAAATTAGTGGTCATGCGTCAATCGCAGGGAGGAGAGAAGTGCAAAAGTGTAATACCTTAATTACCCGTCAAGATCATAATTATTTCATTTGATAGGTTTTAAAAAGTTTGTTTTGCCCGTGGGTCACCACTTCGATAGTTTCCCACTGGATTCTCATCCAGCAACCAAAGTTAGAAAATCTCGCCAGAAGGCAACTGTCGTAATACGGTCCGCACTCGGTCGCTGGGGAATAGCGACATGTCGTAAAATCTCACCTAATTAATATCGCAATCTAAATTAATTAGCTAAGGCCGCTGAGCTCGGAGAGTAGCGTGCCATGAAATAGGACTGTATCTAAATTGATGATCTGAGCAGGCCATATGCTAGGGGTAAAACTCCCGCACCCACTGATGAGGGGGTATTAGCAGACGATGTTAAAAATCAATCAATTGGCTTCGTGGACAGGAAAGGGAGGGGAGGAAAGCTGTGCTGGGGACTGGTTGCAATGCGCGGGTTGAGCCTTCCGCTCTTTAATACCCCATTTCCTAACAGGGGAGTAAGTAGGTGGAATCCGGTCGGGAAAAAAATCAGTTTTGTTCTAATTTTCTTGTTGGAGATGATGAAAATGCCATATTTGTCATTGGGAATGATCCATGCACGACATCATCAGCCCTGGTGATCGTTAGAACACAGTCGGACACAGCGCATTGAACATATTTCAATCATGACAATGAAGTAGTTCTCTCTGCAATGTTACCACAAATGAATAACATAGTGTTTGAATAATAAGTGGCAAAGGTGTTAAAATTGCAGGTTCGTTCGTCCCAGCCGAATACACAGTCTATTGTCTTCAAACAAAGCCTGCTGTACCAGCTAGACCTAAATTTCCTTTGTTCTACTGTCTTACCATAGGGTTACCTGGGCTAATCTTGATAACATCGACCCCCACTAAATAGCTTTCAAGGGGTCGAAAGGCCTAGCCGGCACGGGCAAAAAAACGAAATGTACACATGCTTCCCGAAATTGGTGGCTTGCATTGGAACTAACTTTTCCCCCCTTGTCCGTCATTAAAGGCATTCAAGTGTGTTGGTCCTTTGTCCGTCCACCATAAGGCCAGGTTTCCCCTTATGACATCACTATTTCGGACACTCAGCGCCCCATTTCTGAAAAGGTGTATAAGTTTGGTTTGTGTAAATCTCAATACCATTAAAGGCACTCATTGCAATTAAATTTTAATGGCTTTCAATTAGGATGAAAACAACAAAATGAAATGTCATCTCGGGGGATTCGATAGCTTACGTACCACGATATGTCCTTTGTCTATTGCACATATCATTCTCACGAACCCATTGTCACAGATCGCTGCAGCGAGATTTGTTTACATAAGGCTATAAACGGAAAGGGAGACTAATTAATCTTTCCCGATGGTTGATTTATGAGGAAAAGATTTGAAACTTTCTTACTGGATATTAAAAATAGATGATTTTCAATTATGGTGACGTTTTGGTGCTTATTCTTCAGCGAAGCTTTGGGAATATTTATGTCATTTTAACCTATGCGCTTGTTGGCAGACGATTCGGCTACGCCATTGTTTACTTTCGACTACAACTGGTGAAAGAACATCGCAACCGCGTAACTGATGTTGCTTATCTTAGCCCACCAGATGCAAAAGAAGAAAGAAAAGTCGAAAATTGAAAGAAGACCGACATATTTGATTGCGTCATTCATGACCGGAAACTCGAAGGGTCATGCTAAAATCCGGAACAAAACGATATTCCGTTCAAATATAGTTTCGATCTTGAGAAATCTTTCCGAGGCAATGGGTCATTTAATTTTTAATCTAGAACTGATTTTCGCGTAGTGTTCTTTTTTCGAACCCATTGTTGACTAAATTTAGGACTGCGGGATATTTTTTCCTCGCGAATGATTTGTAAATCTTGCGTGAAAATGTTGACATTCGGGACAAAAGAAATGCAAAATCGTCTGCTCGATTTAAACAGGAATGAAAACCAAAATACTTTTTGTCATCATCGTCTTCCCCTCACAGGGATGGTGGGGCCTGATACATTTTACTCGTGATGACCCATAAAGTGTACCAGCGGTCCCTGTTCGCCTCTCCCGCCTTGGGAGGGGAGGGTAATCCATCTTTCCCCTGGCCCATCCATCATTGCTCTGTCTTGGTGACAAATAGGACCATGCCGCGCGGACTGAAGGGCAGCCTTCGCCACGTACCGCTAGCCAAGCGGACCACCACAGAAAGCCGGTTCCTGTCAACGTTTGCTAGTTACTGAGGAGGGACATCAGACGACAATATATTCTATTGGAACATGTCTGATGGATATTTAGGACGTTTTGGCCACCAATACATCTATTTCCCCTTTTTTCGAACCAACTAAATGTATTCATATCCGCTTACCCCTTTCCAGCCTGACTTGTCAGGCCATATAACTGAATAAATCTCAATACATAAAGGTATACCTACCCCTTCGGCTGGTGATGCCGAATCTTTTTGGAAACCTGTACGGCCGACCATGAGCTCCCTTGCGTTCCGAAGGCGAAACTAAATGAAACAGTGAGGGTCAAGATGGATGGGCAAGCCATAGCTAGCTTTTTGGTCAGTCTCGGGTTGGGGGGCAAAATTACACTTTTTGACATTCTACGGCCAAAATCATGGTCAAAAACATGTTTTTGGTGACTTCTCGGTGAGCATTGGCAATCTTGATAACACCGACCCCCCACGTAACAGGCTACATAGGGTTGATAGACCAAAACAAGCAATGGGCAAAGAGGGTTTTTTCCGACAAACTTTTTTGTGAGGGTTAACATAAGCCCGACACAAGTCCTCGTCCGCTCGGTCGCCCCGCTACGAGACGAGGCAGGAAATTTAACCGAGCGACATATAACAACTCGGGCGTTATTAACGTGGACTCAAACTCTGTCTAGCAGAACACTACTAATGCCTCGCTTTAGGTTCCTAGAGAAACTGAATAGCGATACCCGGCTTAATTCTATATTAAAAGTACTATTAATTACCAGGATGAATTTAATTTCCTGATCAGAGTGAATGTAATTCTCGGCGAATTCTCGGGAAAATTTCCCCGAGTGCATATATTGGAATGGTAAGATAATGAAACGGGCTGGGGGGCTGGGCGGGGACCACAGTATCTCGCTTCCGAAATAGCAATCGCAATTTCGAAAGTGAACACGGGTTTCCCTTTCCTTGTTGATTGTGGAAAGCATTTATTTGATAAGAAATGCGTTTTCCTTCTCTTTCTTGTATTGGATTATGAAAGTTTACTAAATGATAGGTTTTCTGCCCGAGGCGAAAATATTGATAATGGGGAACCTTTCCATGAGAATTGAGTCATTGTGGAGGTTATAGATACCACGCTGTTAATGGCATTTAATGATAACTTTGTCGTGTTTTTACCAAATTAAGCCGTATTTATCAAAACGTCTGTGATATTGTCACAAACAAGTGTAACAAGTAATGAAAGGATGGAATAACACTGGTATTTAATGCTTTTAAGGTTTCTGCGTTTTTCTTTTTGATATCAGCAGAACAAAAGATACATGCTTACTTACATTAACAAGTCTTGAGGGAATGCGAGGAAATCGATTGTGAGTTTGAAAGTGAATGATTGCAAATGTGAGATGAGAGCGGCCATTTTTCTGAAGTTGTCAAGCCAAAATGGCAACAACCTCGCAGGTATACGTCACAATGCAGGATGCTCAAAACGAACGAGGCTGCTCAAATTCCAATTTAAGCCATCAGAGTCGAAATGGCTCTTATCGCATCTGATTGTAGGCCTACTCTTGGATGTGGTTAGCAACTTGAGGGATGGCTGTGATAGGAGCTAGGGGAACCAACTGGTGGTCTCCTTAGAATCCGGTTTGACATTGCGATAAAAATGTTCCTCGTAAAAACGTGAATAGTACCGATGTATTGTTGGAAAAGCGACATCTATCGGCGACTCTGCCAACTTTACTCCTGCTTACGCGATGGTTCCCCTTGGTAAGATATTCATAATTTTCTTTATGTCAAATGACTGAGTACTTTTTTTTTCTTTTTCTGATGGTTCCTTTTTTAAGATGAAAGAGAAAATGTACCTCTGGTCATGCATGAGAATAGGAAATTGAAAGACAGGCAAGAAATAGACATTTGCAGGAAAAGTGGATAGAAGCTGAAAGTTTAACGAGAATCGTGGTGATAATTCTTGTGCATTTCAGCTCTGCTATGAGTCATATACGTAAGGGTTAACAAAAAGGATTTCTAGTCCGTGTACATGCACTTAGCACAAGCACAAGATAGGGTGTCTCTCATAGCTAATCTGATATTTTTACAGATAATCCTCATGCGATGCTGGCGCTCTTTTGAAATCGTAGGATAAGCCCGGGAAAAAATCCTCGCTTGAAAAGTAAAGCGTGCGCTGTGGGCAAACTGGCATTGTTCCCGGCATAATGCGATCGGGCGAGGGGCCGTTGTAGCATTGTTACAAATATCTGCTAAGAAAAGGAAAAGTCTCTAGAGTAGGGAAAACGAAGCTGGTGTACATTTATTTAATGTTGGATGATTCTCCCGTATTGTTCTCCATTGTTATCCCCGAGTTAACAAGAGACGGCGACGACGAGCTCAAATTGTCTCCTCCAAGCCGAGCGCTGTGCAATCGCATGACAATACTGCCATGGCAAAAACGCCTCGAACCTAGCGCGAGCGGTTACTGCTGAAAGTCGTTTCGCGTGCTGAAATTCCCTCGCTTTCAATCAAGCAGCGCAGACGCCTGGTTTCCTTGTGTTTTCGAGTCTCAGGAGGTAGCGTTATCCCCCAGGACTGTTACATTTAAGTGCTAAACCAGATACCTATATTTTACCTCCATTTATTAGAGATTTCAAAATGGAAACGGGACCACAACTAAAGTACCCTCCACCTACTGGAGAGTGAATATAACAATGGTGGAATTTTATGATCCGTAAACCCATGCGATTGTTAAATGGATGGAAGAGTTTTAAATCATCTGCGCTTGTCTCTACGGTATCAACATACGTTTTATTTTGATAAAAGTTCTTATTTCTCATTGTGGGATGTTTAGAAATTGAAATGTTAGGTTGGCTGGTTTAGGGAATCATTTGAATGAGCAGACTTTGATGTGGTTCAAAAGCAGACGAATCATTTCGGGATGTCAACAACTGAACACGCCTAGTGAATAGTCACAGCCTTGAGCGAAGAATAAAGCTAAGCGCTTAGTAAAATGTTACATGAAAGAGTAAAATCCAACAAAGATGACTTACCATTAGCATGTCCATGAATAATCATAAAACAGCAAAAAATGCGAGAGTTATGGATAATTGAAGACATCCCTTTGGGAAAACATGCTTTGCTTAGCAATATTAAACCAAATTTCCCTTATTTAGCAAACATCCCTTCCAATATTTTACCTTTTAGAAAAACGTGTCTTTTGTACAGGTTTCAAATCCGATATGGATAACGTACCAAACCGTTTCCGAAGCAAAATTTCAAATGCAGACGTAGAAAATGTCCCCCGCAAAAAGTCCTGCCCTATTGTATTTTGACGGCTTATGGTACATGGTTGTTAAGAGGTCATGCCTGTCAATACCTCAGAGAATAAAGACGCATGATGGAATCATTTGTTCCCCTGATACTCTATCCAATGACATTTCAAACTTCTACACCGGATCCAAGAGCATTAAAATAACAATTTTTGAGCACACAGGGATGCCGCAGAATTCGGCACTTTTGTTAGGACAACACCACCGAAATTACTCTCAGATTCAATTTTTGGATCACCGTGAGCTGCCGATTTTGACATCCCACTTGATCTCGATACTAAACAAGATGAAAGTTCATCTCTGTAATACAGACAGACACATCACGCAAACGAATTCTCAGTAAAAATCGACGAAGCATGCAAACCCCTTTAATTCGATTTTCATCACCTTCTAATAAAATTTCAAATTGTTGGCATATGATTTAAAGGTATCGAGGAATATCACGTGACAGCATGTACCAGGCGCCATGTTTGCCTTGCCTTCTTTGACAGTTTTCGACAATTTGAAAACGGCTGAGGAGAATTAAAGGTACGATGTGCATGTAGATAAGGCACTGTGCAGTGTGAGTTGGCCAACCCATCACCTGTACATACATGTAGGTTTGGTAACGAAGTCATTTGGTCATAACGTTATCCCGCAGCAAGACTCCACACGCCAGTACTTCAAAAGCCTTCATAAACTGAAAATGAAATTAGGTTTATGGCGAAGAACTTAAATCCGACATCGATCTTTTCAAGATCCGGTACCTTTAAGACTCCGAATATCTATCATTATTTCGAACCTCAAGGCGAAATTTAAAGGAATTAAACAAACGCATAACTCACACTACAATAAGTAATGTAATTTAACGTAATGGTGAGAGAGATGAGAAAATCTTAAATCAAATTCGTCACCGGGCTTCGGCGGTGGAGCCGGTGAATGCGATGTCACGCTCTGGGCTGGGGGAGGAGAGGGCATCACTGCTGATAACCCTGATTGACTAAGATGGCTAGTTATCCTGCTCATTACGGGATGACATCCAAACTCAGCAATTTGTTTTAGATTGAATTTTGTCGACGTTTTGATGCTAGGAGTAGACGAAACGATGAAATGCAAAGTACAATGTCCTGGAGGCCTTCAGCTGTCAGGCAAGGCTACCGAAAAGGCGAGTTGTTGTCGCCAACCAACTCTACAACAAACCTCGCCCGTTGAGTGTCTGCGGTATTGCAATGCGTCGCTAGCTAGCTAGCCACTTTGACCATTCCTCATAATAACTGTTCTATATTTGATGCATTCAACTCAGCAACCACACTTATTTAGAATATTAGCCTATCTTTCTCATAAATCCAGTACGTGGCAAATCATGACAACAAAAATCAATGACGTAATCAATAGGTCGGAGGTCACGTGTGTAGCAAGTCTACTTATCCCTCATCTTATTAATATTTCTGTTACGAATTAACGGAAATCGAAAGGTCTGGCGGAGACACTAAGGCGCGTGTCACAACCAGAATGAGGCGGGTCAAAGGTCATTGACGAGATGAGAGATGCGTGTTGCGATTCTAATTAGAGAGTTGTAAAATGAGACGGAATGTTTTACCATGACACCGTTAATATGGTGCGACGGTCATGAGAAAGTCGGGCTCAGGAGTGTTCTTAATGAGGATCCATAACTGAGGGGACCTCGGCCTAATTATTGGCGAGGCAAGAAGAAAGGGAAAGGGCAGGAATGTTTGTGCGCAAACAAAACGTATCAAACATTGCCCACGGAGCAATGAGTTCTGATAAGAGTTGACAGCGAAACTGATCAGCGGTTTGTTACGATGAATCGCATTCTTTGGGGTATTTTGTTGAAAATAGTTTTTCATTGAAAGCATATTTGTGGGTCTTCAATATGTCTTTGATGCGGTTACCCAATGCCTCGATAAAAGGCAATATGGATTCTATTCAGCGCTATCTTGTTTTTATCGTTCCTTTCAGAGATTGGTGGTGATGCTCAAGTGACGTCATCACCAGGCATGTATGGATACAGCGTCATCACCTGGGCCCGGTTGTTCAAAAAAGCTGGCGTCAACTTACATTTAACTTGACGTTATCTCTTTCAGTTAAGCCCATTAGACTTAATTGCAGGTTTAGTTAACGCAAGCGTTAGTGATAACAGAATGAAGACACATTTTAAGCAAACTTTCTTACCGAAAATGGATTAACTTAGACTTTATCAGTGCATTTTGGCATAATTTCTTGAAGGATCTAAAAACCAGACGACAGCGGTTTCACTTCAGGTCAATTTCCGGCCCCGCGTCCTTCCGTGCAGGTGTGCTAAAACGAAAGGCCTTAGCCCAGTCCGCAAGAGAATTTGCTCAACTCTCGAAACAGACAAAGTCAAATATTTAACATTTATTATACGCAGGGTCCAGTATCATTCAATCTGATTGACTTTCTCCAAATACAAATAATCTATCACAACACGGAGTTTGGTTTTCCATTAATTCGGTGCAGTAGGTAAATATGGCCATTTCCAAATGCTTCGATGTTTGGTCATCGTGACCGCATTTTACGGTTGATATTTGCGTAGCGTTCGCGGGAAGACCAGGATGCGGTGAAGGAAGACCGCCAGACATTGCTCACCCATCACATCTCAAGTGGCACTGTTTTAAGATGCCCGCAAATATTGTTTTCTTAATGTGAAAATAATAGGTGTTTTCTTGTCCTGGTGTCAATTACATTCACCATGTGAATAGTCAATATTGTCTGTAGGTTACCTTCAATATTGTCTGCAGGTTATCTGCATATTTGACTTTCAAGATTGTTTGACGATCGTCGGCCATCTTCCGTCTTGAGCAATGTTTACTGTGGTATCTTCTCCAGCTTCTCTGACAACTGTAGATCCTAGTTTCTCTGCAGGAGATGAGAAAAATTGGCTAAATCTTATAACCGGAAGCTAATATCCTGCTCCTAAACATTCCTGGAACCCGGTTGTTCAATCGGCGTTAGTAATAACGTTGGCGTTATGTCGTAACGCTTCCATTTTACATAAAATTTACTAAAGAAGATAACGCTTAGCTGAGATAACGCTGCCGTTTGTTTCGAACGCCGATTGAGCAACTGTTCCATGACTTATAATATACATGTATAGCATCTGTTTCGTCAGAAGGTGATTGTCATGATTCTTTATTCTAATTTCTTCGAATCTTCGGTGGCAAGTCTCCCCTGTCACTAGTAGGCTGCCAGGACTCCACATTCGAAACAGTAAAGTTCATTAACCCGTCTATAGTATTTTTACTCGTGGGCTAGGTAGGAGCATACCAAAACGATGATCAAATCTTGATTACAAGTCATCATTGCCGCATAAGCCAATTTGGATATTCGGTGCGATTGAATAACCCGCGGCAACCGCAGCAGTGGAAATTTGTAAATTCTAATAACTGGGGCCGAGTATAATTTTCCGCTGCCTGGCAAGAAAACTTACCTACGGAATCAAGCCTTAAGAATGAGATGCATATGCAGTAGAACCTCTCTATTAAGGACACTCTGGGGACTGACAAGTGCTGTCCTTAATAGAGAGGTGTTCTGATTAGAGAGGTCAAATTGAATGGAAACACCTAATTTGGGACCAAAACTAGTGTCCTTAATAGAGAGGGTGTCCTTAGTAGAGAGGTGTCCGCTAAGGGAGGTTCTACTGCAGTAGAACCTCTCTATAAAGGACACTCTCGGGACTGACAAATGCTGTCCTTAATAGAGAGGTGTCCTGATTAGAGAGGTCAAATTGAATGGAAAGTACCAATTTGGGACCAAAACTAGTGTCCTTAATAGAGAGGTTCTCCCTAATAAAGAGGTGTCCGCTAAGGGAGGTTCCCCTGTGGTTGATAATTATAATGATGTTGATAACGATGATGATGATGATGATGACGATGATGATGATTATGATGAAAAAGATGATGGTGGTGATGGTGGTGATGGTAGTGGTGATGATGACGATGATGACGACGATGACGATGATGACGATGATGACGACGACGATGACGTGATGATGAAGATGTTGATTATGATGATGCTAAAGAAGGTCAGTTTCTTTTATACGAGAGGTTATCGTGAAACTCGTCGCGGAAAGAACTGACTGGAAATTTAAAGCACTAGTCATTTCCCCACGTACTGTCGAGTCTTTCGTTTGCATTAAATCATTTTAAATCTCATATACAGTTTTAATTTGGCCATAATCTCGACGGACCTGTGAATCATGAGGTCATACACTAGCGGAGTACTTTTTGAAAGATTTGTTAAAAAGTGAGCATTTTTGGCTATGACCCCAAAGAGAAATGAGAAACCAATGCAAGTCAACAATCTGAACTTAAACATCAGAATGTGGGCGGGCTTTTTCTGTCAAATAAAAAGCGTATGCATGAGTTCGCAATCAATATTGACAATCGGGGCAAATGTTTTAAGACGGGGAACAAGAGAGTAATAAAACATTGACAAAACATGCACGCACTCATATCAGCATTATTTTACTAGTTTTGAATTGCAAATAACTTGGCCAGCGAGTGCATGTGACTGGTAATGGAACTTGAAGCTTCTTGAAGCATGTTCGGAGACAACTTGACCGCAAAAATCTTGACGTCGACGCAGCGCTTTTGTGTTCAACGCGATGGCGAAGTACGATGTCGGGCAAATAAAGCAACAATTTTTTTAAAGGGCTTTTAGACAGCTTCATCATGAACAGAATATTTGAGTTTCAACTATTTGGACATTTCAAGCTCCTAAAAGTTAACTGATATCTGGACATAATATTGAATCGTGTGAAAATATGCTCTGTCATTATTGGTGTGTCGTCACTGTTTATACTTTATACAACCGTCTTTACTACTACGTCGAGCGTAAGGACACAGCCAAAGCGTCTTACCTGCTGAAGGCGAAAGTATTTTTGTAAATGGCCGATATTACAAGCAAAAGGTATGAACTATTCTAACCATATCTTAAAACTTCGCATGAAAAGAGTAATCTAAAGTCATACCGGAAAATAATGAAACGGCCTTTTCTGAGCCAATAAAGACAGAACCAGCAGGGATCAAACGACGTTATCTAATTATTTGAGTTCCGCGAGCGCGAGGAGAATGGTAGAACTTCTGTTTTAGGAAAGTTTGAGCCAGGCGGTTTGGATAGCCGTGCCCACGTATTGTTTTGAAAAATTATTGGCATTTTTCTTGTAATCACATCAAGAACGCCCCAAACTCATCTTGTCTTCGCTCAAATCATCATTTATTTTTAAGATAGCATCGCCAGACGAGAGCAAACCTCCAACGCGCATGCGTCATGAACTGTCAATCATTTCTCTCATCCCGAGCTGAAAGATGATATCTTCACTTGAGCGAACGCCGTCCGTATTGGATGACGGGCTCCTGCCACGAAAACAAAGGCAGATCGAACCCGGAGAATGGAGCAAGATATTGGAATCGATCGGGCCCTGGCACATGGGAGTGCGCAGATAACGCGAAGAGGTGATACCCGAGCCTCGAAGCTTCCGACCTGCTCCAACAGATAACGACCCGACCCCCAGTAACCCGTGTCAGAGTTTGGTGCGATAAGCTTGGAAATTATAATTGGGCGATTCCAAGTCACCATGGTCAGTTTCAAGTTGGCCAACAGCGCTTTGCCATTCGTTGCAGTGGTTATCTCGTCTGTTTGCAACTCTCCTTGTATCGAAAGGAATATCACCTATTGCTTATGATACACCATTGACCCCCAGCCCGTATCCTCCTCACCAAAGTAAGCCCAGTGAAGAAGTAAGATAATGTCACTTCTAGTACTGCGAAGCAACCCCGAAGAGAAGACAAAATGACTTTCATCACAAAATATCAATCAGAATGGTCTACAACGTCGTTCAAACATATTGTGAAAGCCATGTTTCAAAATCGCCAACCATCTCGGAAATATCGACAGTTTTAGATTTGACCTGGACTTGAAATTATACCAGTACGACGAATCCTTTATTTGCTGTCAATGTGATTTTACCGGAAGGGGGAAATTGCCCAAAAATCAGTTGTACAATACCAAAAGAATACCATCCACAAAGTCAATTATAGTGAATCACACGCATTACACTTCAATAAGACCATCCGCGATTGTTCAGTATATTCTTACGTATCAATATCGAAATTTGCCAAGACGTATTGAAGAGGTGAAAACTTAACTGTTTGTCATTAGAAAGAGCGGCGCTTCCACGGGATACATATCACCACCGGAGGGCCGATTCCTTTAAGTGTGACGTTGGATCAGTTTCTGTTAGGGTCAGATGTCCCTTTAAAGGTTTTAATAAGAAACTGGATAGCCGACCTTTGCTCATTAAGGGGCTGATGGGACGTGGCACAAATTTAATTGCACCTTCAATTATCTGTGATTAGGAACAAAACGGTTTTTGCTGTAGGTTGCGTGATGATACCGCCAGTGATTTGAGACGAAGGCGCCATCATGGTTGTCGGTGAAGGCCATGGATAAATGTCGTCAGGAGGAAGGTACAAAATCCCGATTAACTACATGTACATGTAAAGTGTTTTTCATATCGTTAGGGCCAAAGGTACTCAGTTGAACTCGGGAATGTGACTAGATCACTTTTACCAAAATAAAAGCTGGTCAACTATTGACACCGGCTGCCCAGGCTGTGTAACATTACAATTGTGATCACACTATTACAGTTTAGTGACAAGGGGTCAACCAAGTACCCTTGGCCAGATCTGTCTGAAAAACACTTCAGTTCCGAAGCATTAGGTTCCGGAAGGGTCAGAAGGGGAAACAATTAGACCCACACAGTGAACAAAGTGAAATAGCAACTGAGCCCAGTGGAAAACGGCGAAACATGTCCTTGCCTTATGCTGTTTGGTCATTCACTGGTAACCTCATCTCCCTTGTCGACATTTCCTCTGTTGACAGTTGTATGAGTGAAACATACCAAGAATAGCACATTCGATCGCCGAAAATGAGAATGCCCCTGTCCACTTCCGGCTCCGACGTGAACGCGACTGGAAGGACGGGTTCGTAAGATACCAATTTGAAAGAACGCGCGTGTGGGTTGGGATATCAACAAATCGAATATCACTATTGGCTGAAGAAGTATAGAATGGTTATGAAGGCTGTCTTGCTGAATTGCATATTGACAAGTAGGTTTCAGGGATTTCCAAAAGCAAAATTTGGTAGACTTCCGGTAATACTATCCTGTCAGAAGTGTTAAGAGTGTGCCTCTATAGCAATTGAGCCAATCACAACGCGTCATTGGGGGAGGGGGGGGGTTGTGGGAAGCATTATGCGATGGTTGTAAGTTCGCATATACGAGTAAATACGCAGAACTCGTACCACGTGATCGGGTTAGGTGACCTGGCGTACCTCAAGAAAGATGTACCCAATGTAGCAGAACGCAAGAACATGACCAATTAGCCAGAGGAATCGCTCCTTAATAGGGTAATGCGTGACCAGTTCAATTTCCACGCTATTAACCGCCCGGCCTCCACACACTAACAGGAAATTATTACTTTAAACATGCACACGGTGAAGAAGACGCCATTGTTTCTGAAATGTTACTAGTTCCCGGAGGTCGATTTCAGATGCGTTTAAACTGGCTGCGGATCACGGCGCGCTGAGTACAAAGCTCGGGACTGTTTGTCTTGGGTTTGCGCTGTCGTCTGCTATTATCTCGAGCCGTGTTGATGGAGAAGTCACCTCCGTGATCCCACATGACTCAGCCGTCCATTCGACCAAGAACACGCCGCTGCCAAGGCTTTCATTTCCTTTTTCCTGATGACTACGCGCCGATATCAGGATCTGGGAGAAATTCTTGGATGTTAAATTTGATTTTGAGGCATGTTTTACTGCGAGGGTTGTCGGGATTGTTTTCTTTGTCGGTTGTCATGTGATGTTCTACTCTGGTGACACGCATTGGAAATATCGGTCGCGGTAAATCAAACGATGACGTCACGTTTTGCCTGCGCAGGATTCCAGCGGGAATCAAAGACGGATGCTGATGTGTTCATCTCGGTCTTCCAAGGGGTGGTGGGATCTTATATGGACAAGCATGTCCAGTAAACGAGAGAATTTACAGATTAAATCCCACAGTGTTTCATGCAGCTTCCAACAAATTAGGTTATACCTGGTATTGTGACAGATTCGGTTGAATTCAGTTCAGCTCCGATGCTGGGCATGCGCAATTTTGTGTGTTTGAAAGTGTGTGTGGTGAGATTCGGGAGTAAAACTACCCATGAATGTCTCTTTTCGAAGCAGTTTCCCTTATATGAGTATGCAGGGAGATCTGCAAGAAGGGATTTTGATTGTTAATTTTGCCAGTAGGCTCTACATACGTGTCATACTAGTATTGGAGCCACCCAATCAAAAAATGAAGGATGACGTCACGTCACGCAATCGCTGCTGATGTACCGTTGCTGCAGAGTGTCTCCTCAATCAGTCTATTCGAGGCATAAAATCAAACAGAATGAGGCCACTTCATGATTAAAATCAGCTTCAAGTCACTCGAAATTAGCACCAAATATTCTCTCGACATTTCAATGCTAAGCACATCATAAGATTGCGGATTATTCAGTGCGCGCTACTCGATTACGTCGCCAAGATACGTCGCACGCGCTCCCAAGGACCGTGCCGTCAACGTAGGGGCAATAACGTATCGACGCGGAAACAAAGATAGATTAAATCTCAAAGTTTCACTAGGTGGTCTTTCTCTTCGTGATAGTTAATCGTCTTTACTGTGAAATCAAGTGTGTTGAATCCTCAGAGTCAGAGAGGCCACGTGTGGTTCCTATCCCCGGGCAGGGCCGCTGAAGCTAATGGAAACAAGGACGACGGATATTGGTTTGCGCGCTGCTGTCCTCGAGACATCATTAGCTGGAGATGCTGTAATGGGATTAGCAGCTTTAAGGCTTAGCTTTGTTCCAAGATCTTTGATTTGGGCGGAAGTGGACGAGACGGAGAGGGTTAAGGAAAAAACTCAAAAAGGGACCAGACGACCGTCCGCGGTGACGTCATTCGCAGCGAGAATTTGAAAGCACCATAAATGAATAAACCCCAAAGGTTTGACTAAACGTTCTGTAATTTTCACTCTTTTTTGACGATTATTAGGCAATTAGTCAAATTCCTCAAACCACCGTGAAACTAAAACGACGACTTTAATCATTAAACTCGTCGAAAATGTCGAATGATCATTATGGTGGTTTGACATTCGCCGTCATCTGCGACTCTAACCACTCTGCAGTCCAACTACATTGTATAACCCACGCGGGCATTTGCAATAAAAGTTTGATTTGTGTCATTTTACACTATTTGATGCCCTCGCCATTTTCGTTTCAAGTGTGAACAAGATTTAAGTAAATATAGCCTCACAGAATTTGTGGTTACTTACAATTCCGCCGAAGGATTTCAAGATAGCAGTGAACGGTTAAGTGGCGCTCTCAAAGGGGCATAGCTCACAGTCCTGACGAAAACAGCCATCATGTGCACGTGTTTAATTACTAAGTCACATCAAGCCACTCGGGCGCGCTACAGCCTGGCTCTCCAAACGAACCAACACGTGCGCGCATGTGCGGCATGACAGATGACGGCCATGATGAATGGCGCGCGCACGTGCGCGCGCGATCCGTACGTCTGCTTCCAGGGAACTCTTTGTCTTCAAATAATGCTTCTAGTCTAGCGTGAATCTGTTTGTCTAACTTAAAACATAACTGAATCATGATAAACAGTAAACGTCCCAGTCTTACCACAATTTGAAAGAGTTAGTCAACTTTTCTACCCGGTGAGCGCGCGCGCGGGGCCAACATGAGTACTCGCAAGCGGACTCCACGTGGTCGTGACGTATCTTTTTCACCGAACTCCATGGACGAGTTATAACTTTGTGATTTAGAGCTAATTGTCTGATTATAGGGAGCTGTGTGATTATCGGATGTAGCTCCACAGTGAAATTCTTAACATTTTATTAAAGGATACAATTTCTGCGTGGCTTCCTTGTTATGTGATGAAGGGTGTCTGTACAAGTGGTGGGTGTCGCACTACCACCACAAAGCAGGCGCTGAAATAATAGGGAAACTGTTGAGCCCTTTGAAACATGATATTGGACCACCGATAGTGTTCATTATTGAAAGTTTCGACTGCGAAGACACTGGCCGGGTGTCAGGTGCCCGTCTGACACAAGGAAGTGGGCAAGATCTGGGCGCATGAAGTCACAACATGGAGGGAATAAATGAGTTAGAGTGTCTGAGCTGTCGAATCGCATAATAGGCAGGTTCCGCAAGCTTTACGATGGCCTACGAACGCCAAAGTATGAACGGTTCAAAGTGCGTCAATTCAAGCGCAATTCTTGATGCGACAAACGTAGTCGGCCTACAGGGGTAGTATAGGGGTTGCGAAACCGATCTGTTATCAGTGTTGGGATAAAAGACAAAGTACGCTGTGTCCATTTTTTAAACCGTTTCACGGACGGCAATTTTCAACCATCGTCTAATTGATGGGCAGTTAATCGACACATATTTGATCAATTTTCAAAACATCGTCGCAATGACAGAGTGACAATTTTTCATTGAAGATACCCACGTACCAGAACCACTAATGATGTATATTTTTGCGATGGAAACTGGATGAAAAATCAGAAAGCCGTGAGTTACGCTGGTGGAACTATAATATCGCGGCGAGCGCGAGTGATGAAGTCAGTTTTCCGCCGGGTCGCCCCCTGTTACACCGCTACGCTGGCTGTGCCCACTGGCCCGGCAGAGAAATGAGAATCTGATCGAACCCGACATCAATAATTGTTTGGTATTGAACATGCTCCAATTGGCTATTCCAGCAGAATGGGCAAACATAATACAGACTCGTGCATCCCGGTATGGGCTCTTTGTGGTGACGATTTGCTGTGTTTTCTTGCTGGTCACGTGACATTACTTGGCTTATTTCGCATTAGGTGAATTTAGACGAGGCGACATATTCATTATTCGTCCATATTCGCCATCGCATGCCGGCTCTCATTCGCATCCGGCCGCCTTGAAAATGTAAAATTGATAAATGCGATGGCTAATTGCGGGATTGTTTGTGAATGGTTCACTAGCTATCAACCTGGAAACGCTTTCAGAATCATCGACCAGCTAGCGCTAGTCGCGGGTCATGCTGGGCCACCTCAATGGCTGTTTAGAAAAAGGTGTTGGGAACAATCTTTCACTTTTACCGACCACTTTCCCAGTAGTATTTTCAAAACTACGTTGTACTGTAGTTTGATCATAACAGGCTATTTCGGTCATCTATCATGTTTAGACCAATGGCATAGTGGTTAGAGTTTCTGACTCAAAATCAGGTGGTCGTGGGTTCGACTCTCAAAAGGATCACCGCTGTATAGTGTCTGTGTCCTTGAACAAGGCCTACCTTTCTGGCCTGAAAATGTGGCGTGAAACCAATGTTTTATGCATCTGGTTTGACTAAAGGAATTGATGCCAATCCGGGGTACCGATGTCTCACCTGACATCGCCAGTGTGAAGCTAAATTTCAGGTCAAAACCGAGGCCGCAGCCGACGTTTTTGGGGGAATTGAAAGCTCTACCCCAGCAGTGTTCGGTGAGGCGATGAACATAAGCGACGAGGTATCAATTTCTATTCTCAAACACCCCAAACTTCAATTCACATTATTCTCGCCAACGGAATGTGACAAGTGTCGCCACCTACGCTAAGGCGGCTGAAGCTCAATGGAATTGGGTACAGCATTGTGGATATGAATTCGCATCACAAATAAGATGCATATAAAGTCTTCCTATCAAGAGACCGAAATTAAATATATTGCCTTTATTGTATTTCTATACCCTATAAAAGGCAGGTAGGCCTAAAAAAACCTATCTTGCCTTGCAACATTGGTTTAATTGAGCGGGTTTTTCCGAATAGTATGGGTTGAATTCATGGCGAGTCGGGAAGATCTAGACTCCTGCGGCAGTCCATTCTGTTATCCTTATTGGATGTCCTCAGGGTGAGGGACGAGGCCGGTCAACTGCGTCCGGAGAGTAGAAAGATCACGATTAGTTTTTGACAGCTTTTATTGGAATAAAATTATTCACAAGGACATGTCTGCAAATAATGCAGTTAATTGAGTGCGTCGGCAAAATTGACGAAAACTTCCCTCTGTGCGTATTAATCACCATAAGGAAACTTTTTATGACTAATTCCGGAATATTAAAATGAATTTACACCAACTAACGGCAGCAATAATGAAATAATAAGCCATTTCTGTCTCGGACCGGCCGCGCTCGCATCGTTGCTCTCCGCTCATATCCTGCCTCGGCAATGTCTTCTCGCAGCGCCTTTCTCCGACCAATTATTACCATTAGAGCAACGCCGCTTGGCCGTATTGCCGTGGTGTACATTTCTCTCAGCGCCTTTGTCTTCGCATCCGGCCTAGGGTGTGAAACAAGTCGAGAAATTAAAGCGATATTGAAATATGATGCTTTTCCATAAGCTTGCCACAGAATTACTTAAGTGGCCTTGTATGCACGATTCGGACACGGATACGCAATGTTTAAGACACAGTGCAAGACGAAATGAAAAATTGGTTTGTATCTGGCGGGTGTGCTTAGTGCCGAGGTATTTATTTGACCGATTATTATAATACGATGTTGGTGATAATCACATTGATTGAAAACAGTGGAGTGACGAACGGCATTTGAATCTAACGTGTTTTGTGAGCTGTGAAATGATACTCTCTAAATCCTGTTTCTTAAAATCATATGCAGTAGTTGGGCCCAAGACCATCCCTGTTGTGATAAAAACACATGTCAAACCATCCTTACTACTACTTTTGGTTGATTATAATTTCTATTCGTCCCAAATTTGTCTCTTGAGGATAACGTCACAACCAAGAGGCCGGGATGATATCACTTTTAATAAAGATGATGTCACAAGCAGACACCCAAGATCCCCTTTGAGGGCAATGTCACAACCAGAATGAAGTTGTAATATCACTTTAAATGTCCGTAACAATCCATGGAAATGGTCACAACCATACACCCAAATGTCCCTCTGAGGACGAAGTCACAACCAGAATGATGTAGTAAGATCACTTTAAATGTTTATAACATTCCATGGCAGTAGTCGCAACCAGACACACTCGTTCCAGTTTGAGGACAAAGTTACAACCAGAATGGAAATGGTCACAACCAGACACCCAAGTTTCCCTTAAAGGACAAAGTCACAACCAGAATGTCGAGGCAAGATCACATTTAACCAACTTTCTTACCACAAAAATATCCACCGCAGTCAGACAAAAAGCATGTTTATCATTAGAAAACCGGCTTCAAATTTATTTGGTTCAGTTTCTCCCCCGACTGTACAGCCAAGTTATCAGAACGCGCAGGAAACTCGGGCTCTACGCCAGGAGCACCCCAGGCGTAAGGACCCAGCCGTATAGCTCCCCGATTAGACCCGTAGTAAATCCAGCGTGCGGACCCTGTTCAAGATCTCTAATGACCCTTATAGCCAGATACCAGAGTTTTTCACGCTCTGGTTTCTACTGATGATGCTGAGTGCATCTTCTGAAACATCTATTCCTGGTTGACAATGGCGGCGTTATAAGGAGCTCTGCGCAATGACTTGACTGATACCTGTCAATCACCGCTATCAATTGAATCTTCAAGAAGGATGCGTTTCTCAAATGCTTGGGCGACACAACTTCTGGGACCATGGTAACGGCGCGTGAAATACATGTGTCGCATATTTCACTTCGTTAATTGATCTGAAATTGATCCATGTTTTATCAAATCATTTTATGCGGCAAATTCGCGATAAGCACATTTTAAACATATTTCGGATGAAAGGTGTGTTTTTTTTCTTTTCAACTTGACTCTGGAGTGAAAACCAAATTGATTGAAAGTTCGCTTTAAAATCGCATAGCCAAGAAGCAAAAAAGTTTCGATTTTCGTTTTCAATTCAGACGACCTTCCCCCAGTGCGCAGTGAAATGTCCTTGATACCACTCATTGTGACTTCTTTCTCGCCGAGTGTTGTCACAGCCCATGAACTGGAGACATCTGAGTCTCATTTGTCGCAACCCTCCTGCGGAGACAGAACAACCAGTGACTTAGTCTTCGGAGAAACCTTATGTGCCAAGAAAGAATCCCACTCAAATTCCAACTGGGAATCGTGTACGGTAACGCCAACGTTGATGAGGTAGTCGGTTCGCGAAAACGATTCGGAGTCGGGCCGGTCTTAACCTCCCCATTAACCAGAAGACAGATGAGACAGTTGGACAACCAGGGGAAAAAACTAAAAAACCCAGCTTTAACCTTTTAAACTTTTTTAACCGTGCCTTAATCCGTCATCATAGAATATAACACCAATAGAGATATGAAAACAGCTTTCGGAGGGGAGGGCATTTAAGAATGGTAGAATATCGGATAAGACCAGTACTCAACACTCCCCTTTAACAAAACTACATTTACTTATATAACTCTGACGTGTCTGTGCATAAAGGAACTATTACATATCAAATTGGCAGATGCAATATTGATGATATTCCCAAAGGTTCCCCCAGCTTGATTGACGCCATAATTACTCCAGGGGAAGCTGAAAGGACCGAAAGAAAATATTGTTCCGCAGTGCTTAGTGATGTTGAAGACATTATAACGCTAGAGCTGTCATTTGCGTCGTTGTTATTTGCGTCACTTGGCGGTGTCGTTTCTTTCAGGCTGAAATCGACTCGCATTGGGACATTCTTGGTGTCATCTGATATAAGGTTAAGTAACCCTTTTCCAGTCTAGCATTCTTAAATGCCCCCCGTCTTATACTAGACGAGAGTAAGAGCCACTAGGCCATTGCGGCGTGGTTCTCTCAAGACCCATGATTACCCTCCCCATGACACTGTATCCCAGGACATTTAAAGCTGTTACACCGGCATTCAGGTTGTGACGTTGTCCTCATAAGATCATTTCGGCATGATGATGGGTGACACCCGGTGTCGGGGGAGGCACAATTTACCTATCTTTCATTTGCCTCATGGCTGCGTCTTCGGTCAGGCAGGGGAAGTTTCCATCGCAGCACACGTTTTACGCTTGATGGGTGTTTTGGAATGACTTTTACTTGCCCTGGCAAAGTCACCGTGTTGGAGCCTCAGTTTTGCGAATCATTCGAAGGAGAAGCATTTTAGGGTGGGGCGTCTCGCTCGCTTCACAAGACGAAACAGCAGTAATCCTTCAGAGATTTTGCCTTTCGTAATACCTTGATGTGACAATGTCCGTACGTCTGGCCCCATGAGGTCAAACTGCCCTCAGTGCTGTCCGGTTGCAAGCGCGTACTGATGGAATGTTTACCCCTGGGCAACACTCCGTTGAGGACAGATTGTGATTGTATGGACCGTCTTGGCCGGCTGGATCTCAGCTACGAAACGGTCCTCAGGAATTTATAGCAGTTTCTGCTGTAAACTCCTCAGGACAGATCCTGCACGGACAGAAGTTGTAGAATCTGACTCAACTTAAGATCTCAACAGATTCGACTTTAGATCCTAGACGTTTAGCAGACATTGTCACAATCTGATTAAATGTAGAGTCTAAAAACTTGGGAATGCAACTTCAAACACCAGAGGTATCTGAGTTGAGTCTCAACATTTTGGGAGATTGGACTACAGGCAATGTTCGTACACCTGAACCTCTTAAGTTATCATTATTCTCTGTCCTCAGTACCTTCTGATTGTGAACGCGTGCTGAAGGAATGTGGATATCTGGACATCATTTAGTTGAGGCCTGATTATGACTGTATGGACTGTACTGTATGGACTGTCTTAGACCCGGGTCTTACCTACGAAACTGTACCAGGATTACCTAGCAGTAGATCGCACCAAAAGCTGCTCGAGTTATCACAACCACGAATTACTTGTCTTCAGTGTGGTCATGATAGATTCTAAGGATAACTGCACAGTCTGTCTGCTCAAAACTTGCACTAAATATTGGCGTCATCCTTTCTCGGAGGATCGTTATTGTAGTCTTGGTTTGTTTCATTGAGGACAGATTCAGACTTGACGTTTCTATGGATAACGTTCTTCCAGCCATAGATTTACTGTGGACAAGGAAAGCATACTTCACCATCCAAGACTGCGATCCAGCGCAAAAAAGCCTGGCCGGAGGAATAATGCATCCCCCAAAACCAACCTCAAGCTGTGTCGAGACCGAGGAGCCGCACCCGATTCGTCGCATCCACAGAAAAAAGGACTCGATGCGCTATGCTATCCAAGAACGTGAAAAAGACCTCTTGGTGTAACGTGTACAATGATCCTTCATGCAATAGTGAGGACAATCTCATGGATGCTCCATTGATGCCTGGTGGCAATGTTGAGAACCATTTCGCAGCCGTTTGGTCGGTGTATCAGTTTAACGTATCCCTCTTGTAATGTGACGGATTGAGATGTGGCTTCACAGTGACCCATCCGTTCAAACTACAGATCCTACATGCACAAGAGGCATTGTTATAATCTGATTGAATGTTGAATCTCAACAATTTGGGAGGTGCGACCTCAGATCCTAGACGGGAGACACTGTCACAATTTGTTGGATCTCAACGATTTGGGAGGTGTGACTTCAAATCCTAGATGGGAGACATTGGGTGATATGAATAAAGACTAGCAAATGCTTTTACTTCAATTTTGTACAGAAAAGCCTAGTGTATATGAACATGAAGTTTTAGATAAAAGCATTTGCTAGTCTTTATTCATATCACCCATTGTCACAATCTGATTAAATGTTTCATGTAAAACTTTTCAGAGATTGGAAAACTGATCCCAGACGCACAAAAGACATTGCCATAGTGTCTTAACATAGAAGTTGAGACTACAGAACTTAGACACACACTATCTCAGTCTGATCGAATGTTAGGTGTCAAAACTTTGGCAGATATAATTTCATTTCCTTTAATGACAATAAAAACAGACATTGTCACAATTTGATTGAGTGTGAGGTCTTAAAACTTTGAGATTTCAAATCCTGTACGCTTAGGATGCACTGTCACAATCTGATTGAATGTTGGGTCTCAGAAAATTTGGGAGTTGTGATTGGAGTGGCACAATTACAAGTGACATTGTCACAATTGTGACAATTTGATGGAATGTCGGGTCGCAAAACTTTGAGATCCAACTTCACATCCTGTATTTCATTGATAATTCTGTAGTATATCCTCACTGATGATGGTGTTTGGCTTACTTAATAATAGATATCACAACTGGCATATTGCAGGACATCCAGTGTACAGTATAGTGCATCCAGATGTCCTAAGGACAATGTCACAACCACATCATTGGAGTAGTAATAGTGAGTTTTCGAAACCACCCGGTTAGGCCCTATGACGACATTTATCTACTGTTCGGGTGAACTCACACAATAGATAAACGTCGTCGTAGGGCCTAACGTGGTGGTTGCGAAACCTCACTAATGGCCCGATTTCACCACTTTTCTTTTAGCACCCAATGTCAACCATGGAATGAAACAGAGCAGGTACTCATTGCTAACAAGTTAAACCTGGTCCGTGTTTATATAATAAGGTATTTTCTTCCTTTTACATAAAACCCCAGCTGCCAAGTCAGACCCCACTTTATAGACACACAACTCTTTTTAAAAAGACATCCCCAGCCATGTAGTAGCCTAGTCAAGAGAACACACCCCAGCCATGTAGGTGCCTAGTCAAGAGAACACACCCCAGCCATGTAGTAGCCTAGTCAAGAGAACACACCCCAGCCATGTAGGAGCCTAGTCAGAAACACACCCCAGCCATGTAGGAGCATAGTCAGAGAACACACCCCAGCCATGTAGGAGCATAGTCAGAGAACACACCCCAGCCATGTAGGAGGATAGTCAGAGAACACACCCCAGCCATGTAGGAGCATAGTCAGAGAACACACCCCAGCCATGTAGGAGCATAGTCAGAGAACACACCCCAGCCATGTAGGAGCATAGTCAGAAACACACCCCAGCCATGTAGGAGCATAGTCAGAGAACACACCCCAGCCATGTAGGAGCATAGTCAGAGAACACACCCCAGCCATGTAGGAGCATAGTCAGAGAACACACCCCAGCCATGTAGGAGGATAGTCAGAGAACACACCCCAGCCATGTAGGAGCCTAGTCAGAAACACACCCCAGCCATGTAGGAGCATAGTCAGAGAACACACCCCAGCCATGTAGGAGCATAGTCAGAGAACACACCCCAGCCATGTAGGAGCATAGTCAGAGAACACACCCCAGCCATGTAGGAGCATAGTCAGAGAACACTGCTTATATCCCAGCAACTCACTCACATGCTGTTGGATTTGAAATGGGAGGAAAGCTATTTTTCATTTCCCTGAGTTGGCTTTGGAAAGCACTGCATACAGTAAATATGAAGGACCCACTCTTCATGGGGAGTGATTTCAGCTTTACAAAAGATGGCGTTGGATTGAGATCACTCCATTTTTAGCTCACCTCTTAGGAGAGGTGAGCTTATCCCATACCGTGGCGTCCGTCGTCCGTCGTCGTCGTCGTCGTCGTCGTCGTCGTCGGCGTCGTCGGCGTCGTCGTCGTCGTCCGTCGTCCGTTAGCAGGGCACGTTTCGTAACTGTTAGAGCTATTGAGTTGAAACTTGGTACACATGTACCCTTATGTAATGACACCTGGGAGACCAAGTTTCGGTCCGATTCGTTTCATGGTTTGGCCACCAGGGGGCCAAACGTTAAAAGTGAAAATATGCAATATCTCCCTCAATAGTAGTCGGGAAATTTTGAAGAAAATATGGTAGGTACTTCTAGCAAAGGTGCATCATATATCCTCCGAGTTTTTGATTTGACCTCCTTTTCAAGGTCACAGAGGTCAAATGGTGTAAATTGGCCGTTAGGATGTAACGATGGCACGTTTCTAAACTGCAATGACTATTGATACCAAATTTGGTACACATTTACCCCTTAGTCAGCTGATCTCAGGGACCGAAGTTTGGTCCAATATGATTCACCACTTGACCACCAGGGGGCAAAATCCAAAAACCTTAAAAATGTGATTATTCCTTAACTTCTTGCCCGATTGCCACCAATTTGATATCATGGGTACATCTAACCACCATACAGTATATGTCACACAGGTTTTTAATTTGACCTTCTTGTCAAGGTCACAGAGGTCAAATGGCGTAAATTCGCCGTCAGGCCGTAACAATGGCACGTTTCTTAACTGCAATGACTATTGATCACAAATTAAGTACACATGTACCCCTTGGTCAGGTGATCTCAGGTACCGAAGTTTGGTGCGATCTGATTTGCCGTTTGGCCTCCAGGGAGGGGGCCAAATCCTAAATTCTTCAAAATGCCATTATTCCTAGTAATGACTTGCCCGATTGGCACCAATTTTATATCATAGGTACATCTAATTCTAACAACCATTCAATGTGTCACCCGGGTCTTCTTTGATTTGACCTACTTTTCAAGGTCACAGAGGTCGAATGTACTGTAAATTGGCCATTTTGGGGAAATTGTAATTGCTTGGACCTACATCAAACCTAACACTACATGACACAAGACCATGCTCTTTATCCATCTTTCCTCCACATGAGGTGAGCACAATGGCCCTGGCCATTTCATTATGTAAATACAAGCATTCAGAGATGGATTACAGACAAGATTGTACAATATGGCATTCATTATAATTACTTTAACATAACAATCAAATTACATTTGCATGTTATTTTCAACACTGTGCATAACAAAGAATTATTTTTTTTTACAAGACATAACTATTTTCACAACTGTGGCTTTTTTCATCAACAAACAGCCGTCTCTTACAGGACACCTTTGTAAGCAGAACCTCTCTAAAAATTGGTCATTTTCATTCAAGTTGAACTCCGTCATCAGAATATCTCAGTACCAAGGGTGTCCTTAATAGGGAGCTATAACGATGAGTAGAACCTCCCTTAGTGGACACCTCTCTATCAAGGACACCCTCTCTATGAAGGATACATGTTTTGGTCCAAAATTGGCTGTTTCCATTCAATTTGTCCTCTCTAATCAGGACACAACTTGTCAGTCCCGAGGGTGTCCTTAATAGGGAGCCTATACCGTACTTTTGATGAGCGTAAAGTCACACACATCACAAGCGGTCAGAGCTCCATAAACAACCCTGTTTCACCAAAGAAATAGATGAAGTATCACTGAGAATACTCGAAACCCATCCTGAAATGATAAGGGACTCGCCAAAAATAGTCATCCTGGAAGAAACGTCAAGGATCAAACTTCAAGCTTTTTGAAATATTGGCAGTTCTAGATTCCATACCTGACCGAGGAGGACGGGCCTTTACAGTTATTCTAGGCGAGTTACTCTCAATTCAGATGATAAATCACGAGTGACCCATTGCAAGTGACACAAAAATATACCTAGATGAAACAGAAGAATAATTTAACACCCATAACACAGTTTTTACAGTCGGAAACAAGAAACAAATAACCACAGATGAAGAACAGGTAAATAAAATGTTGCAATTCCAACATAGTTGAAATTAATCTTCACAAGAAACCAGAAACCATAGATGAAGAACAGGTAAATGAACTATCGCAATTCCAACATTGTTGAAAATAATCTTTACAAGAAACCAGAAACCACAGATGAAGAACAGGTAAATGAAATATTGCAATTCCAACAAAGTTAAAAATAATCTTTAAAATTGATGTTCGCGCTTTCTGTTTGACTGATAGCTCATTTTTGGCACCATTAGCACAGGATGTGGCGAAAAAAAATGCCCTGCTCATTAAAATACGTAATCTCAATCTCATTTAACGTTTATGATCAACTTAACATTGCATCTTTTGAACACCCTGAAGGAAATAAATACTAGACTTCACCAAGTATCATTTCCGAGATCGAGATTTCAAGATTTTTAAAACATTGTATCAGAGTTTAAAATATTTGTACGCTGGAGACAACAAACAACCCTGTGAACTAATCATGCGTATGAATGATTGGCATCATTCATGTACAGGTTGTGGAAAGTATCACACTCGACAACTTTAAAACCATTTTCATGGAATAATGATATGTTTGATTAGTCAAAAAAGATAAGTCTGCACCAAGCAGTTTTATAAGTAATCTCATTTTAAGATCTATCTTGGGTAACCAATCAAATGTCCTCCAGACAAAATACCATTTTCAAATTATAAAAGCGAGGACATTTTTACCCCAGCTGACTTGGGACAATTTGACTGGAGGACGTTTCGACTGGACACCCAAACTGGCAGGCACAACATTAATCTCACTGCAAACATCACATTTCCTTCTATTCAAGAATTACATTTGTGAGAAATAAGGCCAAAAAAGATGTGCCCATGCAATATTCATGAAATATCAGTACAGAAGAGGAACATACAGTGGAACCTCCCTTAGCGGACACCTCACTATCAAGGACAACCTCTCTATTAAGGACAGTAGTTTCGGTCCCAAATTGGTTGTTTCCATTGAATTCGACCTCTCTAATGAGGACACCTCTCTATTAAGGACACCATATGTCAGTCCAGAAGGTGTCCTTAATAGAGAGGTTCTACTGTACTTGTAATGATGTTGACTTCAACTTCAGAATAAGAGGCACTCTGTGGTAAACAGACAGGTAGTGCATTCGATTACTGGCACAGCGCTTGACGAAATCCCTATCTCGTGGCTTGATATATATGCCCAGTTCGATTACATATGCCCAGTTCGATTACATAGCGCTTTGAGAGATCCCTATCTCGCGCCTTGATAAGCCTCGATGCCCAGTTGGAGCGAGAATGTCAGCGACAAACATTTTTCGCTGACCTTATTGACAACATTTTCCACTTGTTTATTTTAAACATCTTCCAGTGTCCTTTTTATTTTTGTCAAAGAACTGCATCAAGCAAAAGATTGTCTGCGCGTAAAATGGACAATAATGAACACTGTTAAGGCTGACAATAAATTTTCACTTAGTCACAGAGGTCAATTTTTAAATGTTTTATGGTAATTTTCGTAGTATTTTCCCCAATTGTACTGTGGCTAGTGCTGGCAGAAATCCTGTAACAGTTTTATTGCAAATATTTCTTACTTTTTCATTTGATGGTAAAACTTTTAAGGGTTATCTGGACATGGTTTTTCCTGATTAATTTTGGGTATTGCCAATAATGAAAACACCACTTATGCTTTTTAAGGGTTTTTGTATGTGTTCCAAGAACAAGAACCTTGACATTCGTGTGACGTCAAATGACCAAAAAATTTCGCTGTACATGTTGGACAACCTCCACGGAGACTGAAATTGTGACGTCATTCTCGACATAACATCATTTGAGCTCAATTAATAGGTCATGACTGACGTCACATTTTTTGGATCCCTTTCTTAGGAATTGTGGTAGCAACCTAACTTTTGACAAGTTTGATGTAAAAACTTTGGAAAATGTGTGGCAATATCACAAATAATGTTTGGCATTTGATAAAATTGACATTAAAATATTTATTGATTCAGGTTTCTCTGTCCACATAACCCCTTTAGCTATCACCCTGTATAATGAATTACTCTGCTTTTGTTTTGGCTGTTTTTCCCCAGTAGTATAACAGTTGAGCAACTAAGATACCATTACATGTCGTCGCCACGACATAGGTGAGGATGATTAGTGTGTCACCCGTCTCCTGGATCGAGGTGAAGATTCTTGCAAACGCACCGAGGAAGAGGAGCATGAGAGTTATGGCCGAGAGCTGACCAGTGCTGCCTTGCTGGAAGTTCTGGAATGCCTGGATTAACTGCAAGAAAGAGAAAATACGTTAAGTGGGAAGGTAGTGCAAAAGGGTACTAAACACAAAAATCTTTGCGGCCATTTTAGTTTGTGGTTTTGTAAAATTTCACTTTTCGCGTACTCTTAATTTAGCATTTTGACAAACCATAACAGTTATTTCATTTTCAATTAGTTTTTCACAGCCAGATTTTTTTTATTTTTTCATATGGTGTCCCTTATCTCTCTCTGGAGGAAACACTGCTTGTACATATAATTCTTTGGACTTCCTGGTTTAAAATAGAAATCTGCAGAACTTGAAAATGTAACAAAATGTAAGGCTTTTCCCCTCATTGAGGCTTTTGGATTGTTTCTAGTGTACACTAGCACCAGGATCGATACACACCCCTGCTAGGTGACAATGGAAAGGCTCGACTTTAATGATAAAAAATGATACATGACATTATCATTTTATCATTATAACTTACTTTACTAACGACAATAACAGGCACATTGCCTGCTTGCAGGAGCGCCAGCATCTTGACGGGTACAGCGGGGGACAACAGAAATGCCATGACAGCCGATATCACCGCCGAGAAGACAAGACTTAGGCCTAGCTGGTCACTAAACACAAGGACGAGGAACCCTATGGTGGCCGTCTGGATAATGAGGAAGAAACCCTCACCATAGGAACTGCAAGAGATAACATATTTACATTATTACTGAGGAACCGCCCTTAGCGGACGCCCTCTCTATCAAGGACACTGCATTTGGTAACTAAACCATCCATTCCATTGAAATTTTCCTCTCTAATCAGGACGCCTCTCTAGTAAGGACAGCATTTGTCAGTCCCAATAATTTGTCCCTCTAATAGAGAGGTTTTACTTCATTTGACTTTAATTTCATTCTTGCTGTACATTACTGCCAATACCAGTTTGAGTCCTTATTGAAATGATTTATCATGCACCTCATCATAAAGAGGTTTGGGTACTTTCCTTAAACCTTTATCAGACTCAACTGGACTTGTGATATTGTCCGTAAAACAAAATCTATTGATGAATCGGTGTGGCTTTCAAGGAACTCAAATTCCTGGTAGTTAGCAACAAATTTGACGGGTAACTCTGATGAGACTTAAAGGGACAACACAGGCAGCAGCTCGGCAAGCAAGATAAAGTCACACATAGTCACCAATAGGGGTCTCTCATATCTCACTGTACGTCGAAATGATTCACGATTGTACAAGGAATATATCTAGTGCCGAGTCTGCATGACCACGGCAAGGCCCCTTACTGTGTTTACCAGTCACTTGAAGATAGCCAAATTAGCCCCTCTGCTGTTGTCTACAGTGCCCCTTTAAAGCATGATCGCTTGTTACGAAGTGTCTATGCCAGGGCAAGTAAATGATCCCACACAGACTGTGGACAGTACCCTATAGTGGACTCGCACACCTCTGGCAAAAATCAACTACAGCTAAGATGCCGGTAATGATCATCAAATGATGATGAGCCAACAAGAGAACTGACATTACCTGAATGGATAGCCTTGGGCAAAACCGTATGCAGCATTTCCTGAAATTGCCACCAACTCCAGAATAACACTTGTCATGCTAATTCCTTGTCCACTCTTCGCCACAAAAATCTTTATGATTTGTGGTAATTTTACTGGGAAAGAGACAAATGATTGCATTTAAAGAATTTCATTTCAAAACATGACATGATCGACAGACATGTACATGTACACTCTGGTGGTAAGAAGGTCGATAATTTTTCAATAGAAAAACAATATGTTCTGAACAGCTGTTAGTTTTAATGGTCTGGTGGTCAAGTAAAAATCTAATCTGACATGGACTCAGGTTTTCTTAGCTAGGAAAAGGAGTGCACACCACATTCACTGGACAACTTACCTAGAATTGATCCAAGAATGATCCCAAAGCCAAGACATTTGCTTATGAAGATTTTCAGGCATGCAACTGAAAAAAAACAACAAAATAAAGCAGGTGATTTCAATCACCGGTTTCCAACTATTATAACTATTCACTCAGTCGCTGTACTCTTTACTTGCGAGGGGGAGTGACTCGGTCACTATCAGTTATCATCCGATAAATAGAAATTATAAAACCCCTGTACTGGCTGTAGGCCTACATCTACATCTACATAGTACATCTACATGCATACGTGAAGTGTCCGAAATTAGGTAGAGACATTGTTTCATTTCGTATTCTGGAGGCACATCATGCCATGAAACATCAAAAGGGTAATAATACAATTCTAAAACATATGGTACCATGAAAGAAGTTGAATTCCACCAAAACTTCATTGTAACAAGGTTGTGGAAGTAGGATTTGAATCCACGGAACCAAAAAATTCGTGCTGTTGCCGGCCATTTTGGCGATTTGTTACATCCTCGATCTGCACATTGAGGTATGCCGGAGTTCTTCTTGTAATAACAGGTGACGCCACGGTGGCGTAATAACAGATGATGCCACGCCAGGCCGTCTCGCAGCAAAAACCGGCCACACATGCTGCAACATTGCCTGATGCCGTTTACACGCGTGTCACTTGTTGCAGGCAAATTTGCACCGTGTGGTGCAGGCTTTGGGTTGGTGAGTTTTTCTCAAATGTACGCGATGATGAATTCCCCCATTAACAGGACGTAACATCTATTTTAAAATCCGTTTCCAAAGTGATTCAATCAATCAATCAACAATGTCTTATAGAGCGCCAAACTCCAGGTAAACCTGCTCAAGGCGCTACCTCCCCACCAAGAAATGCTTCCTCGAACAGCCAGGATTTTAGGAGTCGTTTAAAAGCAAGCAGCGCGTCCGCCCCCCTGATGTGCTCCGGTAGGGCATTCCACAACCGGGGACCACATGATGAGAAGCAGCGGTCACCGAATCTTGATATTGTGATTGCATGAGGACAATCCATTTGTGTCGTATATCACTGGAAACGCCCGATTCCCCTGATTCTGCAGGATGTTAAATCGGGCATTTTATTTTTTTAAATAAATCATAAGCGTCGTATTTGCTCCTAGCTCTGTTCACCATCCCTAATGGCAATATTGCCAATTGGTCCGGACAATCACGGAAAAAACCCAAATATTATACATTTCTTCCAAAATAATTCTTACAGTGACCATTCTCCCGCGAAAGACAGTTGCTTACGCTACACAAAAATCAAAAAAAATCGAGGGTCAACCATTGAACTTTTGAGATATGCTGAATTTTGTACAAATCAGCGAAAAACGCACCAACTGGCACTGGACGGCACTTCAACACGGGGCCGACGCACATCCCAAGTTCACTGTACATGCACATACATCGGCAACAACAGTAAAATGCGTAGTTTCTTGTTAGTAGAGCTCCAGGTTTCAGAAACTCCAACAGCAGTTGTTTTGGCAAAGACATGTCTTTTTTAAAATTTAGAAATAAAATGCCTGATTTAACATCCTGCAGAATCAGGGCAATCGGGCGTTTCCAGTGATATACGACACAAATGGGTTGTTCTCATGCAATCAATTTGGAAACGGATTTTAAAATAGATGTTACGTCCTGTTAATGGCATTTGGGAAAAACTCCCTAACGAGACCTGTGACACGTGTGACGAAATGGGATTCCCATAACCTCATTCGTATGAATAAATTATGAAGCGTGTGCCAAATATGGGAAACAAAAAGGCGTCGCCTGGTGTGAAAAAAAGAAATCGCGTTGCCAACACTGCAGAAAGATGCACGGCGGAGTAAATATTTGCGATTGTCACCAGAAGGATCGGTCAGCAAAACAATACTTTTGCAAAACTAAATAGGTTTGTGGTCATTGCAATCATAAAAATAATGTTTTAAACCATACATTTAGGTTATTAAGTCATGTTAATGACTTGGGTTCTTTCAAGTTAAGGCCTAAATCTCTGCGGCGCTTTATCGTTTTAATGGTCTGTAGCTATTGTAATCAGAGAAGCGCAAAAGAGGCTGCGCACCCGTCTATCTGTCTATTGTTATGGCAACAGCGTCAAAATGGCTTCCGGGGTGCAGGTTCGCCCAGAACCGGTGAGAAAACACTGAATAAAGCTTACGCAGGGCCATAACTTCGGATGAATGGTTGAATTGAGGACTGGCATGTATCCTCTGTTACCCGTCACCATTTGGACAAAGACTGACATCCCAAACCTCAGTCAAATAATGAAATAAGTGAAATTATATTGAAAAAATTGGTAGGCCTATTCCTAGTTCCTAAACCAGATCCACCCCCAGGTCCAGAAATAATCATGTGACGTGTCATGACTCATGTTCAATGATGATGTTGGGGGGGAGGGTGACTTTAGTCTTTCAGCTTTCAAACCATAAAACGATGGCCTGCATGCTTGGCGGTGGGTCCTCTGGCTCTGTACTGTATCAGAGTGTATGCTGATTCATGCGGATTGCCACACGACTGAGGACCCCACGTCCAGAGGAAGGGCTGTTTTATTCAGCGGTGGGCAACTGTATCACCTGACATTGCTGAAAAATGTGTTTTTCATGCAGATTTGATTGGGCAAAAGTTGTGTTCGCCCACCCCCCCCCCCCCCCAGATCAAAAAGTTATGGCCCTGGAAGTTGAACCCCTTCCCTTGCCCTGCTGCACTTCGAAAAAACCGAAACATTGTCACTTGCCGTCTTTGCGAACTGTCACATGACTGTCCAATTAATGAATTTTTATTCTTGTCAATTTATTCGATACTGTTATTATTTTGTTAGGTGAACATGCAAGACCTCCCAGGACTGAAAACCAAGAAAGGGGCAGCTGCAGGACGACTGTTACGAAAACCAAGAGCACCAACGCATTCCTTCTCCACAAGTCAGCAGTCAGCACATCCGTTTCTAAACCCTAAGGAAGTTCTCAACAATGCTGAGCTTCCAGATGACTGGGACTGTCTTTCACAATTCACGCCAAGCGTTGTCCCAAGTTTGGCATCGCCACCTCCTTCTGAGTATAACAGAAGGAACCAATCCGGACCCGGACTATCCCCGAATAGACTCAAGCAAAATGACTTGACACTCAGTCCCGTAGTGTCGCCACTCGCCAGAAGACGCATCCAAAAAAATGACCAAAAATACATTCTCGATCCTGTGTATAGTAACAGCAGGGAAAGATCGAGTCAGTCAAATACACTGCAGGATGCTACTGGACCAGGATATGTTGAGGGCGAAAATCTTGTGAAACCTTTCAAGCCAAGAGGGCCTGAGGGATTCCCAATGCGTGTGCATAGACAGCCTCCCGATCTTCATTACGATCTTCTATGGGACGAAGACGACTTGAAATACTTTCCTACACCACTTTTCACTCTCAACGAGTTTCTTCTGCACGTGTCGCAAGTTCAAAGTCTTCCGCTAAAACAACTTCAGAAGGTTGTCCTCTCTCGGCACAATTATAAGAAACTCACCAAGTTATTAGCGAAGAAGCATTTGCCAAAGTCGAAACATGTTACGAGTGTAAACTTTAATGAACAATGTAAGTATCACATCTCGACCCATCAAGGGTTAAAGAGTCAATAGAAAGCATTTAAAATCATTCAAAATACAGTTTACCTGTTAGACACCAGCGATATAATTTAAAACTGACTAAATTTTTGTGCAGAATGATTGCCATATTACATCAGGCATTTTAATCAGCCGTTCAAGGGAAAAACATCTTGGCGCCAAAAACAGACGTCGGCCATGTTGGCAAAAATGACGTCATACCAAGTAAATCCAAGAAAGACATCAAGGAGACGCCGACGGTCAGGCACCTTAAAAAATTACGCACTTTGTCGCAACAGATGTCGTTATGATGTAATATACAATCTCGTCATAACATGGAAATGACGGTCTCCTTTCAGTACGTGTGTGTTGGGCTGCGACCTTGTAATCTCTCGCTCGTTGTGTAGCTAACAGCTAGGATACTATAGGAAGAAAACCAACTCGTCAATATTCAAAACACCCTCCTAAAATCGCACTAAAAGAATTAAGTTTATTTGTGTGAAACACCTTCTATTTTCAAGTGGAGGACATCCCCGCAGTCCATCCCCGGGTACCCAACCAACAGCTACTGATAGAGATGGCATCTCTGGTCAAAGAGCAGCTTAAAGAAGCATTGAATACAGATGTGAGGGCCGTCATTAAGCCGCTACCGAAGTACAAATCACCGTATAAACCTGGTGAAGGACCTCATACGGAAATTGTAATATTTGAAGAAGGAAAAGAGGGAAGGGTGGTCCGATTCAGCGGGTGAGTGCAAAAAATAGAATATTGTGTTGACAGCATACTGATGATTACATATGAATAAAGACTAGCAAATGCTTTTACTCCGGTTTTGTACAGGAAGGCCTAGTGTAAATGTACATGGAGATTTAGATAAAAGCATTTCCTAGTCTTTATTCATATCACCCATTATTAACTCTATAATTTGATGAACAATTTTTAGAAATTTGTGATTGGGGTAGTGCAGTTGGCCTATTGGTCTATAGAAGTGAAGTACCAGACCTTTAGTACTTGCTACTGTCCGCCTGTGCAGGGTCTTTTAGAGCCCTGGCTGAGGCACTAGATAAAACAGACCACAACAATGTCCCAGCCGAATGGAGCTTTCGCTGGTTTGGTGAAGGGAATAACAGTTAGGCAATCGCAGCTCTCCGATATTCTGACACGAGTCATTTTATAGCGATATATTGTGACTGCATGTAATTTTTCTGTTGTAGGAGTGAGAGCCAAAGCGATGTCTTGCGTAAGAGCCAAAGTAGGGACAATCTGTTCAATGCAGCGACAGCACGGTTCTTCCAAGGTGGTCCAAGGAGTAACTCACCTTTTGGTAAGTATCAAGTTTATATCGTGTTAAATTATCAAAATCACTAGCAAATTACCCGTTGATGTGTGGTTTGCATTTGGCTCAAGTTTTGTCACTAACGCTGGCATTAACTTAACAAGATGTTAAGTCGAAGGGCTTAACTAAAGAGATAACGCTAAGTTAAGTCAAAGGGCTTAACTGAAGGAGATAATGCTAAGTTAAGTCAAGGGGCTTAACTAAAGGAGATAACGCTAAGTTAAGTCAATGCCAGCGTTAGGGACAAAACTGGTTTCGAGCAACTGGACCCAATGATTAGCCCGATGTTTGCAATGTTCGATGTTAATTTGGCGAGAGTACTTCTGGGTAAACAACAAAAATTTCACCGAGACCACTGGCTGAACAGATGGCGAGGGTGTGGCTGGTCGTTGAAGCTCTACCGCCCCCATCAATGCTCATAGGCTTTGTTAGGACTTGACGTCTTAGAGGCAGTTACGAAGTGATGTTGTGACGTCATTTACGTCATAGCCGATCGTGATCAGCTGTTACGATGATGTCATAGACAATCACTGACAGGAAAATCTTGCCTCTCCTTTAATACTATAGATTTATTGGAACTATAGCAGAGGTGACAAGTTTTCACATGTGTGCTACCCTGTTGTGAGAGGTTGACATTAGATTTTTTACACAACCTCTAACAGTTATGTACGGAGGCTTTTGGATGTGTTTTTAACAACAGTACATTTCCATTATTCTTACCTTCCAGTTGGCGATGACAAAGACATCTCGCCATCCGAGCTGGCGATATTGGACGCGCTAATGAGTGGCGGGACGGCACTCAGTCTCAAGGCACATTTTATAACCTTCCTCCCAGATATCAGTCCAGTAGCGAAAACTGTCACATATCTGAATCTTTCCTTCAATGATTTAAGGGTGAGTTTCTGGCAGCAGACGCATAAAATGTTTTGAGGGAAAGCTCTTGTAAATTGTTGCTATGCAATATCTAAAGTATGTGAGTCATGACGGCCAAAATGATGTCACATCTCAGAAAAAATTTACCTCATGTCTCTGTCCCACATTGCACAAATTCTTCTGATATCCGGGTAACCCTCTATTATTACGTCACGTTATTATAAACTTGTGCAACTCATCGTAATTTCAGTGTGTGCCATCTGAACTGTTTGACATGCAACAGTTGGAGGTGTTGAAGTTACGTGACAACCCAATCCGAGATATTCCAATGCAGATTGTTTTACTGAAAAATCTCCGGACTCTCACGCTGTCGTTTTGTCTCATTTCATCTGTGCCAATCAGGTAGGTCAAACACTTGAAACGTCCAGTCAACTCACGTTACGCCAAATCTGCGGGAGAGAAGGTTCAGCAAAACGGTTTTCATCTCCGACGTCCTTTCTGCTGCGTTTAGTCTTGATATAATCCTGATTACCTTGATTGCTCGAGAAATCTTCTTAGGCTGTTGTATACATTAGGTCTAATTTGTGGTCTTAAAAGTTAAAGTCGACTAATTAATATTCATAAATCGGGGTCTGAGTCAGGTTTGATTCAGGGAATAATATTCATTCCTTATTCATGCATGAATAGTTTCGATGTGAGAGATTTGAGAATCTCCTGCTGGCTGCTGTGTAATTCAATTGACCACCTGGCTCCTATTAGGGGAGTCACTCAACCAGTCTGAGCATGCACCTCCGTGTCCCAATTTTAGCCGACAGAAGCCTTATCCAAAAATACAATTCTCACCCTGATGAAAGGTTTATTGATTAAGAATCGGTTCCCTGTCGGTGCCTCTTTCAGTATACCACAGTAACCACTCAAAAGAAATCCTTATAATGGACACGATTGGGCTTATCCCTTCTTTGGGAGTGACCCCCCCCCCAGGCTCCTACCCTGTAATGTAGTCTCCCTTAAATTGGCATAAAAGTCACTGGCATTTTCTTTCAGTCTATTTAGTTTACCGGAACTGCGACACTTGGATTTGTCCTACAACAGATTGGTGTTTATACCCAATGAGATCAGGAACGCTCTGAAGTTGAGGGAGCTGAATCTGGAAGGGAACCAGCTGCCGGCAATGCCATGTGGTGCCCTCAAACTGAAACTCCGGTATTTGAGGGTGGCGAACAATTTCATGCACCCGTTGTTCTGGGAGGAGAACACGAAGAATAATCCACAGGTGAGCTTCTGAAGAGAAAAATTTCCTCCAAAGAATCAAAAGTTACGATTTTGGACGATCTCGGCAAGTGTTGCATTTTTGAGTCTCATTCGCTGGCCAAAGACGGAGTTACAAGGCTAATAAACCCAATTGGCACCTAACCGTTGTTGCACGCAAAAACGCGCATCCTGCCTTAGAGGTAGAATACTCTCTGAGGAATAATACCTCCAAGGACTGAGATGTGTTCGATCATTAATCTTTGAAAATATTTCTGTCTTATTTTACAGCGTCTCCTAGACTTATCAGCCCTTGCCTTCTCCAATGCTGGCCTCTTCAGACTCTATAAGAATATACCAGAGGGTGATATGAAAATATTAAATAGGTAAGCCGTACAGTGGAGAAAAAGACATCTATGTTCAGTTCTTAACATGTATGTTGTAAAATCACTCAGAATATCAAATTATTTGGCACTTCCCAAATTATTTGTCTCACAAGTTTGATCCCTAAAATTAAAAAGGTTGTCCTTTAATTTCAGTTATTCAACGTGTGACTGCTGTAGTGGGCCAAGATACGGTCCAGGAATCCGATTAATCCGTCCCTGCAACAAGATCTTCGGTGTGAAGAACCTTCCGTTTCTGTTCCGATCTTGTTCGCCATATTGCGCCAAGGTATTTTCAAGCAGTACAGACACTATCATGGATATTATCTACGGGGACGATGATGGTGGACCATCGCAATGAGTGACTATAGGATTGGTTACCCTATTGTGCTTAAATACTTTAACAAGACGTAACCATTGTCCTCATCTGGGGCTAGGGTGTCCTCGGTCCTACACCTTTAAAAGTCTTGCAAGGGAGACTCCACAGCAGTTGCTATCCATTGAGGTGTATCCTTGTAGAGTTGTGGTATACAAATCTACCATCTATCCTAAGATACCATCTGTCCAGAAAGAGATAGGCAATTTGGGTGCATAGATCAAATTTGGGACAAAAGTTTGATTTTAATTTGTAACAGGTTTTGCTATTGTCAAGGCCGTTCAACCATATGGCTTGTCCTCTAAATACTCAGTAATTGTGTTAATACTGTACTCTGTCAGGTGCCCGCATCGACTTTCAAGATATTTTGAATGGAGTATTAGTATGTTATTGGTGGTTCCATGTAGAAAGTCATGACAGCACCTGGCTGATTTACAGTGTGATAATCCTGTCTGTGATAAAAGTCTTGTAATACAGTTGGACTGTTGTTTTAACGACCAATTTTATGCTGACACTCATCAGATTAGCCTGAATTGTGCCATATTTTAGAATATAATGTTAACATTGTATACTTTGGTGGTGACTTTCATGAGTGTCTCTGACATTGGAGTAATGGATATCTGATAAAACTAAATAAACTTTAAATGGAGTGGTTTTTAATGCAAATGGACTACAACCAAAACGATTCGAGTTGTGGAATTCTTTTTATTGTTAACAGATTCTGCTGAAGTTGCACATGGCCTCAGATTTCTTTGACTCATCTGATCTTACCACGGCGAAAATGGAGAAAGATCTAGCAGAGACAGAAAATGACTCTTCCAAAGTGACCTTTGAGAAAAACCATGTCTCATCTGATGATGCGACCATAAAATTATCGAGTAGGCGTATCAATGTGGCAGATACAAGAACAAGCAAAGAAAATCATGGTGTACATTTCCGAATTTCATGACTGTGTGTATCGTTCTGTATTATTCTCTTTTGAACAATTTGTACATATCATCTTCAATAAAAATGATTGTGATATATTTATATATGATAGTGTTGAATTCATCATTATGCAGATTGACAGTAATTCATGACACCCTTGGGACTGACCTCTGCTGTCCTTAATAGAGAAGTGTCCTGATTACAGAGGTCAGTTTGAATGGAAATGACAGGTTTTGGACCAAAACGAGTGTACTTATTACAGAGGGTGTCGTTATTGGAGAGGACGCACGTCTTCTAATCCAAGGGAGGTTCCACTCTAGTTGCAAATGGGTCGAGATATTTTTGTCCTCCAACAGAATGTTTCCTCATAGCAATGAATGGACATGTTAGGACCAGAATAAGATATGTCCTAAGAGCTGTGACATGTATGCCCTATCCGAGCAAAGGTTGGTACGGTGGAACTTTTTGCTTTATAACAATCTACAAATGTATCTTTGTACCTATTTTCTGGTGTCCTTGACACATGCATGGTGATATTGAATTGAGAAAGTGTAGACAGATGAGAAGAATTTCAGTATGAGCCTAACCAATATACAGTAGAACCTCTCTATTAAGGAAACCCTCAGGACTGACAACTGCTGTCCTGAATATAGAGGTTTCCTGATTAGAGGGGTCAATTTGAATGGAAACAACCAATTTGAGTCCAAAACTAGTGTCCTTAATAGAGAGGTTCCACTGTAATCCTAGACTCCTATGCAGTCCATTTTGTCATCCTGATCGTCCTTCCTCTCGAGACAGGATGAGGCCAGTCCACTGCGTTATCCGGAGCATATATAATCCTGGCTCATTGTCACAGTGTTCAATGGGAGGTAGCACCTGGAGCTGCTGAGTATGGACAAAGTGTCTCTAGATCTTTGCACTGTTCTTCATTCAATATTCTTCTTATTGCCATGATAAGTGTGTTGTCCTTTCATTTATTGGTGAGCTCGGATGTCCAAATTTCATTCTAGCCAAGATGTGACTGCTCTCTCTGTGCACCTCCAATTAGGCATATGGTTATTTTATCTAACGTTTTTTATGTACATGTAATTCCATTATTTTGCCCAATCATGGGGGTTAATAAATTATCTTATCTTATCTTATATGCATATAAACTCTATGATGTCAAAGATATCAGCAGGGATGGGTGATTGTGCCATTGTCTCTGTTCTTGGTTTATGAATTATGTAAGTGCGCTCACTCTGGTTCTGTCCTTGGTTATGGTGGGTTGAGTATCCCTCTCCTAGCCTCTGTTCGCAGAGAATTCAAATCAGAAAGACAGTCAGGAGACAAGACGTCTGTGGTTGTGACTTTGTCTCAGTCTTACCAATGAAGTGTGACATCTAGTGGCAAATAATGAAACTAATTCATCATATTATTGCTCTTCAATTTGAAATACCCACTCCAAGTTATAGGTGTTTGATATATATCAAAAACATCCAGATAAAGAGTGAAATTGATGTATTATTTGTTTTGGGTATAAATATATTTATATATTTGTATTCATGACAACCTCAGAAAATGAATAAAACTGGCTAAATTATTTCCTAGCGCCACTTCGTTGTCGTCCTCTGAGGGGGTATGTGCACAAGTTGGAAGAGCCGGTGATTAGGCGTTGAGAATTTTGATTGAAATTGCTTCGCTTGGATACCAGCCTTGTTTATCAATTTCCGAGCCGGTATGTGATACAATAATTATTTTCTCATATTCTTTCAACATACTGCGTAGATTGCAATACGATTAGGTGATTTTAAGGGCCTAAAACAACAGAACAGGGAGGGAGGGAGTGTCCCTTTCCTAATGCTAACACTATCGAGTACTACCAGTGTACATTGTATACACATGTGTACAGGGTGTAGTCTAGCACTCAATCGTGCTATAGCAGTGTATAGAAAGTGTAGCACAGTAGTACAGCATAGCACTATTTAGGTAGAGCTATTGCACAGATAGAGCAGGGGCGAAGCTACGTATTTTGTCTGTGGGGGGTGGGGGGGGGGGGGGGTTAGCAACGCCCCCTGGATGGAGAGGCTTGTGGTAATATAGGACACTACCGAACTTCGGTCCCGTATATGACGATGCTATGGTTTGCAAGGAACTGACAATGACGTTACCTCTAGCGCATATCTGATTCTCCTTCAAAGAAAACACTGCTTTGCGCTCAACTGCAAATCAGGAGAAAAACACCCTGATCTTTGTCTCAAATCTTTTTTCTCCAGATTTTGTGTATTGAACCTTGAAGATGGCAGTCCAGATGCAACAACCCGGTGAGTAAACATGTGCATGTTGGCCTACATGTACAACAAACGAATTCGAAGAAGTTTGTTTTGGCGCTGACCAGTCATGCGTTTCAACTTTAACAAAGGATCGCTGTGTCTCTAGGCATTATCCGAAGTCGGCATAGGCCTGAGTGTGCGCATTTGATTTGTTTTGGGGCTGATTCGTCTTATTCGAAAAGCCCTATGATGTAAGTGCAGGAATTTAACGTGTTATTAAAATCGGGGACTAAATCTCTTACTCGTGATACATACCAAGAGTCATACTGTGGAACTTCCCTTAGCGGACACCTCTCTATTAAGGACACCCTCTCTATTAAGGATACTAGTTTGGGTCACAATTTGGTCGTTTCCAATCAATTTGACCGTTTCCAATCAATTTGACCACTCTAATCAGGACACCTCTCTATTAAGGACAGCACTTGTCAGTCCCGAGGGTGTCCTTAATAAAGAGGTTCTACTGTCCATTTTTTCATCCATATTGGTGTATTCCCAGGCACTGTTGATCTTTTTATTTGTGTAGTATTATTTTACAGTTATGACATCAAATTGCAGGTGAATTTACAAAATTAAATCCCAACAGTGCTGGCTATTCGACAGCTGGTAGGATTATCATAAATAATACACCCTAACTGTTATTTGGTCTAACAAACATGTTGTCGGATGCACAATTTGACGTTGACATTTTCGGTTTCACTTGACACATGAATGCATGGTAATATAAATAACCGATGTCAGTGCAGAGACGCACCCAGTTTAATACTGCACACCATTCCTCAATAAAAGATAGACAAACAAGATTCCTCACACAATTTAAATTTTCATTTACTCTTTCATGTCATAATCTCTGCAACCTTATACAAAAGGTTAACATAAGTTCACATTCTATTACAATTATATAACTAAATAATTCAGCAGGCTATAATTGGGGTATTGGTAATCATGGAGGTTGCATCAGTTACAGTATTCCAACTCTGGTTGACAGGACTTCACAGGCCTGTTGATAGAACAGAGTGCACACTGGGATTTTCCTGAAAACAATCTGATGGGGAATCCAGTTGCCAATATCCACCGGTTTATGCCTGTTTCGCCTATTCCTGTTTCGCCTATTCCTGTTTCGCCTACAAAATTCCTGTTTCGCCTATTCCTGATTCGCCTATTCCTGTTCCGCCTATTCCTGTTCCGCCTATTCCTTTTTCGCCTATTTCCTGTTTGGCCTATTTCCTGTTTGGCCTATTTCCTGTTTGGCCTATTCCTGTTTGGCCTACTTTCCAGTACCCCTACAATAAATCGACTCTCCCACGGGGAACCTTAGGGATGCATGTCCATTTTATGGGGAAAATGTGAGGGGACAATTGGATGATGTTAACGATGTGATGACAATTTGACGAATCAAATGCCATCAACTTTGTTAACAAACCATGCCATGACCGTTTTGAAAGAGTCACCTTGAAAGCGGGGACAGTCCGGGACTTATTTGACCATAGGACCATAGGACCATACTGACACACAGTAAAAACTAATAGATTAAGTAGAGTAAAGCAGTCGTTTATTTTATGAAAACTGAATTCATGAGTTTTTGATAAAAATACATAATATTGTACATTCTCATAATTATTTGATCAAAATCAGCTGTAAAACCCATGTCATAATATACATGTAGGTACAGCACATATAAAGTCAAACAAGGTGGAAAATACATATCATGATATTATGTCAGACAAGGTAACTGATGGCATCAACGTAACTCATTATGTCCCTCTCTCCATTGACGTATTGTTTTTTGAGGCGTAACATGCGTTCGTCAATGCGTACATATGTGTCTCTCCTCGGGTTTGGTCGGTCAGTAAGGGGCGGTTCATATTCCTACGTCTGTGGGGAGGTTAGCAATACATTTGAATAGGCGAAACAGGAATAGGCTAAACAGGAATTAGGCAAAACAGGAATAGGCGAAACAGGAATTAGGCAAAACAGGAATTAGGCGAAACAGGAATAGGCGAAACAGGAATAGGCGGAACAGGAATAGGCGAAACAGGAATACACCTATCCACCAGCTGCCATTACATAACATTGCCGACTGCCTGAGTCAGAACCCTCACCAGAGCAACACAGCAGAAGTTCTGCCAGTTCTACAATAAACGTGACGTGACACCAGAAGAGAAGTCTTCCTTGAGTTGTGTGTTGCAGACGAAGATGAAGCAGCCCTGCTGTGTATTAAACCTAACAATAACCATTCCTGCATGCCCACATTTGACTAAACGGTACCCAGTTTCTAAAACAAGGGTTGCACCATGAGTTACACACAATTATCCTACCTAAACAAGGCATTGACATGTCTGTCTTTTGTGTGGCCAGCAAAAAGAAGTTGAACTAGGCGCCAACTGGGATAATGTCTCTAAAAAGCTTTTGTCTAGGGAATATACTGAAGGAAACCTAGTATGCTGTCATAAGATATGGTAGTCCCCATCTCACTTCTTGAGGAAGTGATCAGACTGCTGTGTAGAAACCAGCTGGCAGTACGCATCATTGTACACAGGGGCTATGATTGTACCAGGGCCATAATTGTACTACCTTACCTTACGTGTTGTCGATTCTGAGGTTGGTCTCATATAATTTCTATTTGTCTGATTTTCAGGTCAGGGCACCCAGTGGATGCAGCCGCCACAAGCTCCAGCCAACTGTCCACCCGGCCTCGAGTATCTCGCACAGATCGATCAACTCCTCGTCCACCAGCAGGTAGAGTTACTGGAAGGTAAGATGCTGCTGCTTAAGAGGGGTCTATCGGAGCACCGGGGTAAAATCGGCCATCTTGGGGTCAATAATGTGCTCAGTAATGGCAACGGCACTTGTCATTTATGATTCAGCACTAGATATTCCTCGTGCAAGTATGAATAGTTTTGACGTTCTGTGATATGGGAGAGACCCCTATTGGCGACTTTGTGTAACTTTATCTTGCCTATCTAGCTGCTGCCTATACTTAGACTTATACTAGACTTTGGACGTATCTCAAATGGAAATGATATATCAAATTGGCAACTTATGTGATTAAGCTCATCGAGGTATTTTTAGCTCAACCAGCCTCATTTTGGGCAATAATGAAATCATCCATATTATCTTTGGCTGTTGTTTTTGCCACTAACTGCCTCTGCATTGGTGCAGTGCAAGAGTGCCTGCTGCATCATTGAGAAGGTGTTGGGTTCAACTTCGAGCTGTCGATTACTTGATTCCAGTGATGTATTGGTCCAACGAATCCGCCAGGGGGCACTGTCTGTCTTGTTCCGTTTTCGGCATCATGAGTAGGCTTGTTTCTACCAGGAAAACACCAGTGAGATGAAACTCATCATAAGCCTTGTATGCCAGCTTCTGGGTTCAGTACCACAACAGCAAGAGAATATTCAGGATACCAAACTGCGGCGAGAGGTCTTGCGTTAAATCATTACAACTGATGATGTGACATCATCTGATGCAGCTGTTGGCGTTGTTCATTGTTTGAACAGACCTTGAAAGAATACCCAACACACTGCGCCTTCGACAGGGTATTTTTCACAGTCATCGTCCTCATTATAGTAGCGAGAGTTGAAGCGAGTTATGTGACGACTATTGCTGATGCTAATGACCACAAGGACATAAAATGTACAGTAGCTAGCACACTTCAGACGTTCAGTACTACAGTATGATATGCCTTTGTTAGGTTATTTATGGGGTGCTTTAAATAGAAATAAAGACCTGTTTACCTATCATGGCCATGAAGTTCTATATTTAGCACATTAACCAGCTGTACAACATGGAAATAGGAAGGTACTATTGATGGGTTTTACTAGTTTTGATGATCAGTAGGTCTCTGGGTCATCCCATTATATCAGTGGTGTAGGGGGAGACTTCTGATGCACAACGCCAAAAAACGACAGCTTTCACTACATTGTTTGCCAAAGATTTATGAATGTGCATCTGACAGATTTCCATCCGGATCTCATCGTCACACAATGCCAAAAAATCGGCATTTATCTGGGTATGAATGGCCAGATCAGTAGCAGTCGACATGATTGATGGACTTGGGTAGAATGGTCAATACGCTTAAAAAGGGAACTGGATGCAAGGCTCGAGACAACCCCCGAAAAGTGTCTTGGCATGAAACTTGGCCCAGGACCCTAAATTTTCAAAGTATGAACTTTAAAACCTGTGGCAGGACTCCCAAGATCTTGCCAAAACTTTGGTCTGACTCCTGATCAAGAAAGTCTAGCGCAAGCCCTAGATGTCAAACTTGCGTATTTTCCATTAGATTGTCCTGTGCGTCTAGAGGTCAGCTTGATGTTGTGCAGTGTCCTGGACATGGGTGTATGTTGTAATGGTAGAAGTTAAAGTCTAATACCGTAACTGTAGTTTACAAGAAGTTCCACTGGTCCCTATTGTTGGGGTGTTCCGTTGCTCCACCTACGCTCGTTTCTGCCCCTCTGGGCTTCATCAGGCGTGGCTGTGGTTGACCTGCATCTGTGATCTGTCTTGTTAGAAGTTCACAGTCCCTGTAATTAGTCTACAGTTGTCTGTAACAGCTTTTTGTTGTAGCCTAGTGGTAAATCATGATCATGATTATTTTTTATCGTAGTATTGATAAGCTTTACAAAGTTTGTGAAAAAAATGGCTGCCAGGTGCTCTGTGAATAGAGTCTGAATTGCAAGGCCCATTAATGCCATATTTAATTGTGGGTTTGATAATCAGTTGGATCTCTGGCTGGTATGAATGATCATCACTTGCAGACGACATGATTAATGAAGCTGGGTAAGATTTATGGTCCCATACTTTGTCTGGATACTGTCTGCAATTGTCTGCAACAGCTTTTGCCTCAGTAGTGGTATCATATAAATTGCAATGCGTATAAATTAGTTTATCAGATGAGATCACATGTGATACTCATCGTCATCATAGTAAATTTCTAACCATCAAATGATTATTTCCGCATACAGCTTGACTTAATTGTTGCCGCAGATTCTTCGATTTATGCGCAAAAATAAGAATTGGCTTATATTTTTCCGTCTTAAAAGATTAGTTATGAAACAAAGCACTTTTCAATTGGCGTATCCGATGAATTGTCAATCAGAAGTAATTGATAATAAGGCCAATTACCATGATACTTGTTATTATGATTGTGTGGTGATCATTGCAATTCAATAGGACTATTGGTTCTGCAGTCGTAACTCTGTGACACATCAGCTTTGTCGCTTTACAAAATAGAGTGGCATAGACACCTTGTTGTTTTGAGCCACTTCTTCCCTTGAAAACCCGGCCGATTTTGGGCAGAAATCGTCGAGAGCACGGCAGTCAAATTCAGAAACAGGCCTGGAATTGAACCTGATCTGTTCAGCACATGCTATTGTTGTGAAGTGCTTGATTGGAGAAGCCATTATGAGCACCAATTTCCTCGACAACATGTGCGGAATGTTTAATTGGTGTGGATGATATAATGTCTCTCTGTGTCTTTCAATCGATAAGTTCGCAATTTGATCGCTATCCACTGGTCATGAAACGATGAGTGCTTTTCTCAATATTTTAAAATATGTGTCATTGAAGAACCTTATGACCCGATGATGAATCAACACTACATGTATTTTGTTGAAAGAACTCCAACAAAACAGATTCCAGTACTGAATCTCTCTACTCCTGTCCCAGGACAGGCAAGCCTGACAAGTTGGACAGCCTGTCTGATTCTCGGCAAGCTGGGGAATCAGTTGTTCAGGGTGTGTACATTCGCTGTACGGAAATCATTATATCTGCTTTTAATTTCTATTCATGAAGAGAAGCATCCTGGGTGTGTCCCTACGTTTGATGTGATGAATCGCACTTCGTCTGACAGCGCCCATAAAAAAAGTTAATGAGAGCAGCAGACTAATAGCACTGAGTGTGCCAATTTCATATACTGACAGCCTTTGTCAGTCCCGAGCGGGTCCTTGATATAGGGGTTCTTTTGTATCAAATTGTGAGTTTAGTCGGTGGAGTATTGGCTGGGATATGAGTCCCATCTGACATGCCTAATCCACAAGTCTTAAAAAATTGATAATTTGTGACCCACCACGACAAAATGAGTCGCATGTCGCACAGATGATGAGCCTAAAATAACACCAGGAAATGATAGAAGAAATTGATGTTCTCAGATTTCACAAAAGTCAGACAACAGTGAAATGAACAACCAGTCCATCTCAACCTGTCAAGCTTGGAGCGATATGCGACTCATTTTGTCGTGGTGGGTCACATAAGGAATGGTGGAGATCACCTTGACACAGATTATTACATAATCGGCCTCCCCTTGCTCTTGCTCATGAAGTGGCATTGATCCTCCACAAAAAGGCCTGAAAGAGAATAACATTTGTGACTCGCTCTCCAAAAACTAGGCGCTTGTCGTATCTGAACTTGACAGGTTGATACGGACTTGTTGTTCATTTCCCTATTGTAGACCTTTTGTGAAATCTATTACAAACTGATTTGGTCACATTTCACAAAAGGTCTACAATAGGGAAATGAACAACAAGTCCGTACCAACCTGTCAAGTTCAGATGCGACAAGCGCCTAGTTTTGGTAGAGCGGGTCACATTTTCACAACTTTTGGTTTGGTGAGATAGCTAGCTGCTTTCAACACTTGTTCTTTGTGACCATTTAGTAACTGATGTCTGACAGATCTGATAAAATGGGAGATATATAGAGATTCCCCAGTCTAGACCTGCCATTTGAATATGCCAGGTTCGGTTACAGGAAAATTCGTCCCCGGATAATTCGTCCCAGGAAAATTCGTCCCCGCAAATTCGTCCCCGGATAATTCGTCCCCAAGGAAAATTCGTCCCCGGAAAATTCGTCCCCGAGGATAATTCGTCCCCGAGGATAGTTCGTCCCCAGAAAATTTGTCCCCGAGGATAATTCGTCCCTGGAAAGTTTGTCCCCGAGGATAATTCGTCCCCAGTAAATTTTACAAAGTTGAAAGTTTCTGACTTTACTTTCCAAGACTCTTAAGTCTTGTCGAATGGACTGTAGCAATAATACTACTTTCGATGTTTCTCATTCAGTCTAGCATCGCTCTTTACTACCCTACTAGCTAGTTACCTACCCCACTATTTTCATAGGTAGAGGTAGGCAGGCGAAATATTTTATTGAAGAATTTAGAGTTATTCTTTCATTCTGACCAGTAAAAATACTTATTTGTAAAAAAATAAATTATTTCGCCTGCCTACCTCTACCTACTATGAAAAGAGTGGAGTAGGTAACTAACTAGTAGGGTAGTAACTAGAGATATAACACTGAATGTGAAAAGTCGAAAGTAGTAAGTAGTAGTTACTACTAGAAAGTAATGTCAGAAACTTTCAACTTTTGTTTAATTTTCCGGGTACGAATTATCCTCGGGCACGAATTTCCCAGGGACGAATTATCCTAGGGGACATATTTTCCGGGGACAAATATTCTGGGGACGAAATTTTCCTCAGGGACGAATTTTCCAGGGACGAATTATCCTCGGGGACGAATTTTCCTCAGGGACAAATTTTCCAGGGACGAATTATCCTCGGGGACAAATTTTCTGGGGACGAATTTTCCTAGGGGACGAATTTTCCGGGGACGAGTTTTCCGGGGACGAATTTTCCGGGGACGAATTTTCATATTTTTCCTACGTTTTCTCACTGAGGCTGAAGGGGTTATTGTCGTCCTGGGTGATGCACAATATCACCCAGGTTCTATCTGGCGATGCATAACATCACCCTGGGTGACATTGTGCATGCACAACATCACCCAGGGTGATCTTGTGCATTCGTTTCGCGATTGGTGACGAGGTTGTCAAATCGTAGCATGGTACTTCTGCTATATACAGTAGACGACCACGCACGGCGAATAAATCCTCGGCACCTTTCTCATGTTTATTTGTTAAACGCACATATTTTTGTTTGATTTCCCGTCCTTTGGCAACTAAAGATGCCCTTTCGACTTCGGGAATAGCTGCCAAATGATGTTTCAAGTCGCGCTGGTGAACCAGATGAACGGCCGCCATTTATTTTTTTTTGGCCGTGAACATTTCTTCCACGTCCGCCGATTCGACAACCCCGTCACCAATAGCGAAACGAATGCACAAGATCACCCTGGGTGATGTTGTGCGTGCACAATGTCACCCGGGGTGATGTTATGCATCACCCAGATAGAGGCTGGGTGATATTGTGCATTACCCAGGACGACAATTACCCTTTTGGCCTCACTGAGCATGTATCGACAATCGCTGCATCAAAATTACATTCTGACATGGTGTATCCTAGCGACCATTGTTTATGGTGTTTGATCAGAAAAAAAAATTACCTGAACCCCTAGAGACCATTTTAGTTTTTAAAAATCGAATCATCAACAAAAGTATTCAAAATACCATGAACATTGGAAGAGATGGACAACTTCAAGTAAATTGCTACAATAAGCTTGTCTGTTGTTACTTTTAGGCCATAGTAAACATACGTTGTCTGTGAAAAGGCCTTTTCAAAATGGCCGAAATTTATTTTCACAGGATGTTTACTTTGGGTGTGGTTCATATACAGGTGTGTGGGATTGATTGAAAATATGATTTAGAATATTTTTATTTGCATTATATATGAGACATTCATCCCTGTAACAGAAACTTTATTAGTGCAATGCAGCGGGCCTGCTGTGGTATGGCCTGCGTAAAGAATGACTTGAAACAACCCACATTCATCAAGTTTATTGATTGATTGTATTGATTGCTCCCTGGTTACAGCTTGGTCAACAGTTTTCCAATTGTGATGTACATGTAATTGGTTCAATGGTTTAGTCATAGCAGGATACTGGCTGTCATGTTTTATGAGGGGGAAAGGGGGGTACCTCACCTGATGTCCTGTTCTAAAAAGACCCCTTCCCAAATTTTGACAGGCAATTTTTGTCCCTCCCAAATATTCACGAGTCCCGCTAGAATAAAGGTAATTAATCTCGAAAATCATTCCCGTTTTTTGGTCTGTCTTGGTGTCCCGAAAAAAAATACCATTCCCCCTTCTTTTAGTTCATAAAAGCTAGCTCATACAATATTCAAACGTCTTCACTGATTTTGATGAGATGATGCGTTGTTACGTAAAATAGAATCCCCTAAGCGCGCAGTTGTGCCAGCTGAGTCACATGTTGACACGACTAATCTGGGACCTTTTAAAAATGAATAGGCTGGAATGAGGGCAATCCCATTGCCATTGATTATTACATAATCAGCCTGCTCCCCTGTGCTCTCGCTCACGAAATATTGACTTGTGACATAATGGCCAACTTATTGCAATGATTTGAAATCAATCATTTGCAACAGCGCATGAGTCACGAAAGGGCAGCCTATAAAATCGACAGCAGGGACATCCTTGTCCAAAACATGCTTTGCTGACATTGGGTTTGACACTGATTGTAGGTCGCTGTGATCTCCCATTCTTGTCACAGGTGCTCGGGATGATCACCGCTAACGAGCGATTATTGTCAACTGCGATTGAGATCACCGGTGCCTGTGTTTTTAGTCCCTTGTTCATGGTGTGCCATCGACAGAAGACTCAACTATCATGTGATGTCCATCAGTCCAAATTTGAAGGTCAATATTTTTCAAGCTAGCTGTATGCTCCTGATATAGTTGAGGCAAGGCGTGAAGGACAGATACACTGTTTAGACGTTCTTAAGAACACATGCTGGCCTACATGTAGAATTCAAGGTCAACAAGTGAATTGAAAGGTATATTGAAATCTTCATATCGAGTAGCAGGACCTCCTTTTCAGGCTGTGTTTGCCTAAAGCAGGCCAAGCATTTCTTTGGAAAGTTGTCCCTGTTCAGTTGTGTTCGAATCGATCGGCAAATATGCTCAAGGTCGTATTTGCAGAAGGTGGGGCAGGCTTCTCTCCCCCAAGATTGACTATGAATTCCTGGCGGGCCTCTCCCCCCAAGATCATGATAACTATGAAGACCTGCATCACATCTCTAACCAAAGATTGACTATGAATTCCTGGCTGGCCTGTCCCCCAAGATCATAATAACTATGAAGACCTGCATCACATCTCTAACCAAAGATTGACTATGAATTTTTACCATCTTATGTAATTTCAAAATCTTCTATCAATAAAACGGTCTAGACTCTCTGCCATGGAGGTCAATGCAAACAGGGGCGGAAACGGCCTTGTCAGTTATCAGAGTTTCGTAATGCGTGAGGAGATTGCGGCAATGGATGGGGACAAAATTTACAATAATGAGGCTTATCAGTGCAATCTCAAATCATAGGTCATAATATTTTGAAATCAGTCACTCGAAACTGTTCTTATCATTTTCAGCTTCATGTGCAGTGGATGGGAACAAACTTGACAGTACGGATGCCTAACAACTGCAACCGTTCCACAATATTCAAATTTTCCGTCATAACATTTTGAAATCGCTCAAAATTATTCTTATCATTTTCAGCTTTCACCGGCTTTGAGACCAACAACAAATATGAAATTAAGAATTCGATGGGACAGCGGGTCTATTTCGCAGCTGAAGGTGAGTGTAGTGCGGGAGAGGATATTCTGGGGGGGGGGGGGAGGTGTTCTCGTCAACCCTGAGAGTCTGGACGTTAAGCGAGGGGGAGAGGATGACAGAAAAGTCTCCCGCTGTAAAGCATTGACCATAGGCACCACCATTTTGGCTAGAACTTGAAATCTTAAAGCTATCAGACCTCTTTCAAAACAAAGTGAATGCCCACTTCAAGGGTGGGAGTTAGTTCTTTGCTTTCCAGGGATCAGACTCCATGCAAGCCTTGAAAATGTTCCAACTCATCCAATTGGCCACAGTTCACTGTTTGGGGTACTTGTTTGACTGGAGACTTTGGCCAATTATTCAGTACCCCACATATGTATCGGTTCTAATCTTTCCATCAATTTTCAATAGAGCAGATCCACGAGTGTGTCTGTGATATTTTTGTATGCACTTCTCCAGCATGTCTAATGTATTCACTTTGATCCCAGACACTGAATGTTGTACAAGGAACTGCTGTGGCCCTGGACGACCGTTTGACATGAAAATTATGGACAACTCGGGCCGGGAAGTCGTCCATCTCAAGCGTCCACTCCGCTGCAGCACATGCTGGTGTCCGTGTTGTCTCCAGGTAGTAACCGTTGCCATAGAAACAATAGGTTGCTATAGCGATTGCTGGTTGCTGTGGTAACAGCTAGGTATCATAGCAACCGTCGAGCTGCGCGTAGCAACAGTGTGGAGATCCAGCCTGGCTTTGTTTATGGTGCATTTCTATCCTTTCGAAAATGTCTCAGAAGGCGTGGACCATTCTATAGCACTGATTTGCGTTGTTTATGTCAGTTTGTGTTTTTCATTTTCAAAAGACAAAAATTCGGGAAAGTATGAGAAAGAGTTAATTTTGACCTTTGCCACTCGCCTTCTGAATCAGTTTGGTCTATCATCCATTTCATGAAAAAATGGAACTCAGAATTTTCACACAGAATACAAAGCAGTTGTTTCATCTGAAACTTAAAAGTCTGAATTTTCTAAAAGTATTCACTTTGACAGAATCTGACTAGAAATCAACAAGAGTGAGTCTTCTGAAGCAAAATCCTGGCAAATTTTTCCAGCCATTTTATGTTGGAAACATCTGGGAATATAACTGAAGAAAATGTCTGGGAAGATTTGCTGGTATTTTGCTTTAGAAGACTATTTCCTTGTGATTTCTAGTCCGATTTTGTAAAAGTGTTAATTTCTAGGCAGCTCAGACTTCGAAGTTTTAGTTGAAATATAAAATTCTGTTCATCATTTTTAAACTGCTTCGTTTTCTGTTCTGCAGTGCCAAGTTTTCATGAAATGGGCTCAAGCGTGGTAGACAAAAAACGATTTTGTATGAACAGTATTGAATAGCTCTAGATATTCTTGCTAATAACAGCTTACAATAATCTTTTATTGCAGCTTAAAAATAACAAATAGATATTTTTAATCTGTGAAATATTATACCGCGGGATATTCCTCATTGTGAGGTATGTGGTACAATTAATAGCTCCTACCATGTCGAAAACAGCTCATTGTACACGTTAATGTACACCAAGGCAATGATTGTAATGGGGTAATAATTGTATCACATTACCTTACCTATATGAAATTCTTCCAGGAGGACGCACCCCATAAAACAGTAGAGTTTCCATTGAATTTGACATCGTAATCAGAGCATCTCTCGAACAAAAAAGCAAAATATTGTCATTACCAATGATGTCCTCAGTTGAGGGATTCTTATGAATTTAAGGGCTGACCAAAGGTACCAACATTATGGCTAGAACTTGAAATCCTAGAGCAGTAAGAACACCGTGAAAGTGAAGTGAATGGCAATTTTAAACCTAGGAGGCTTTTCTCTGGAAAACAAAGAACAGACTCCCAATCTTGAAATTGGCTTTCACTTCATTTTGAAAGAATTTTAATTGCTTTAGGATTGCAAGTTCTGGCCAACATGGTGGTGGTGGATATGGCCAAGACTTGAATTCATAAGATAGGTCAGCTCATGTGGCTCAGGGCGATTTTAGTGTTGGGCATGGAGATACTGCTTATGGAATCCTAGCCTTTATCATGTTTATGTGATTACCCAAACAAACATTTTTGAAATATTAGACCCATCTCTAAAATGTCATCAATGACTCACATGAACACATCTTGTGTTTGAAGTTCTGGTTTCATGGCCTATTTTATCTTGTGGACATGAAAAATCAACATTCGCCTGTCTGCTAGTGCTATCAGCACAATTCATTCGTCCCACACCTTTGTGGACAAACTTTATTTGTTTTAGTTCCAGTTGTGGATTTTTTTTTCAACATCACTATGCATTGCCAAAAAAAAGAAGATTTCAGATGATAATTTAAGGCCGAAGGAGTTTTGCAAAGTCCTAAATATAAAATGGAAACTTTTGTTGTCTATGAATATTTTCAGTTGAACACTGTTCCAGTTAAACAGGAGACCAGGGCTAGATAAAAATACAAAGTCGGATTATAGCTTCTGCTGTTGTTGATATCAGACTGTAAACCCAAAACTTCAACTTTTGGACTTCATGTTTAGTATATCATCAACTGGAAATTGAATATCTTACCCCAACAAGTCCAGTCCCCATCCCCTCAGGCAGTAAGAGATCATAGGAGGGACGTTGTGATCGCAGAACTTCGTGTGTCAGGGTTGGAATTGAACCCCAGACCTTGCTCCTTTGACGTGACCAGCCCTCATGATGATTTGAGAAAAGTCCGACCCTCTTTTCACAACTTTGACCCAAAACATGACCCTTTCTTTCATAATTTTATCCTTAATTCCAGAATCAGATTAGTGCATTGTAAATAATCTATTCAGGGTGATCGCACATCACGTGTCCCATCGAATTTATCCATTTGTTTTGATTATTTCTTCCACCAGACAATGACTGTTGCACCCGACAGTGCTGCGGCCCCTCCCGTCCCTTCGGTATGAAAATCATGGACAACACCAATCGGGAAGTTGTGCACTTGCAGCGCCCCCTACGCTGCACCACCTGCTGGTGTCCATGTTGTTTACAGGTAGACGCCCAACTCTCAGCATGGTTTTATGTCTTTTCCATGTCTTGTCCAATCTAATGCAAGTATCAATTCGTTTCTTGTACCCCCCCTCCTCAAGGGTTGTTAAGCTATCACCACTAATCTTTGCCGATGCTTGAGTAGTATTTATTTTTCCTTTAGTGAAAATTTGGCGAAGCTGGAAAGAATAAGGATGCTAATGTGTCGATGTCTTGTCGAACATACAGCCTTACCCAGTAAAATTAGTTCGGTTACTTTATATGACGGTGATAACTGATATATTGTTGATGGTGATGTCTTGATGAAAGAAAAAGTAGCATTGGTGAAAAAAGGGTGATGCTTGAGCCTTAAGATGTCGTTATAGGGTGATAAGGTGTCGTACCCTTGAGGAGGGGGGGGTACAAGACACGAATTGATACTTGCATAATCTACCTATAGTGCTGGGTTTACATAGTGCCCGGTCGCTCAAAAGCACATAAGTCACGTTGTCTTTAACGGTTACATTTCAAAAGTGTCCTTAAGGACGTCATCTCTTTCTGTTTAAAGGGAACTGACACCTGCCAGCGGTTTAGCCAATTTTTCGACTTTCACCGCCCGAGAAAGTCAAACATCCGACTTCCTGTTCGAGTTCAGATTTGTAGCTCGAGCCCGAGCATGCGCAGTTCAATTTGTTATTGAAAATATTTGACTCGCTCTACCAAAACTAGGCGCTTGTCGCATCTGAACTCGACAGGTTGATACGGACTTGTTGTTCATTTCCCTATTGTAGACCTTTTGTGAAATCTATTACAAACTGATTTGGTCACATTTCACAAATGGTCTACAATAGGGAAATGAACAACAAGTCCGTATCAACCTGTCAAGTTCAGATGCGACAAGCGCCTAGTTTTGGTAGAGCGGGTCACATATTGAGAATCATGTCGAAAGTTCGCGTAATGGGGCGACCAAAAAAGGTCTCAAAAGCCGATCAGCGGCTGTGGATTTCGCATAAGACGCTGGCGATATGGAAAGTAATACAGAAGGAGTTGAATTTGAAGACAAATGATGAAGTTGCCCAAGGCCTCGTGCTTTTGACATCTGTCAAACAGCCATGAGTCATGCGATCTTTCATTCATGAGTTTTCGTAGTAAATTCCATAGCAGTGATGTCGCTCAATGATTGACAGCTAGGCGCCATGTTTCATTCATGCCTCGTTCTGATCAATCGATACGTGGGAAATGAAAACGAGGTCATACGAAGTGGCGGGCCGGTGTCAGTTCCCTTTAACCAATTAACATTTTCACATAAGATTTAACAATTCTGTTGACGTCGTTTTGAACAGCCGAGCTCAGCTCCGTGTCACTGTCTCAAGCATGTTCGCTAATTGACTTCGAAGATTGAAAATTTGGCATGAAATGACACAAGATGAAAATGACCCGCCAATGACATCGTGAATTATGTCATAGCTGCTTATGGAAATGACTTGTTTGTTCGTAAAGTGACATCGTGCACTTGACATTTCGAACTCTATGTCAACCCAGCCTGATAAAATGTTCATCTTCTGATTTCTTTCTATCTTGTCCTATTTCGTTCCCTAATCTGTTGTGACATTTTCATTGTGTTCAACTCAAACTAGAACTATAAACAATCTAGTCTTTGCATGCGTTTTATCTTGGTGTATTTCGCGAATAACCTCAATTCGCGAAAATAAAAATTGGCAAAATCTTTTTTGATTTGAAAAATCATCATGACTTCCTTAACCCAACAAAAAATAATTCTCTCACAAATGTAATCTTGTGCAATGACTACTTCTTTGTCTTCTCGATCCCTTCCTTCGTCTTTTTCAGTCTAAAGTTCATATCTGTCTTGTCCTTGTAAAATGGACAAAATGGCCAGACATTATGTTGACAAATCATCCCTAAAAATTCTTTAAATGAATGTTGTCCTCTTCATTGCTCAGCTGGGTAAATGATAAAACAGGCATTGAAGATTGCCTTTGATCACCCTGGAGAATCAGGTCCCAGCAGACCGAGAATCGGATCTTGATCTTGGGTATTCAAGGCAGGCCCTCCAACTTACGGAGCAGCCAGTCCTAATGGTGCCTGGAAGGGAAGGCATGGGAAAATGTGTGCATCACAAGGCTCCAGCGACACAGATTTTTCAACATCTTTGAAAAACTTCCTCCTTTCCCAAGTCGAGCCAACTCGGCATGTTGGAAGGCCTGCCTGATTCTCGGCAAGCTGGGGAACGGATTCTCCAGGGTGAAGATGCCTTTTACTTCAAATTCTCATAACATAAGCAGCTTTATTTGCAATTCTGATATGCATCGCTTATAGCTTTCATAACACGTTTTATCTAATCCTTGTATCGTGTATAATTGACATGTTTTGTACATAATTCGATAGATAGCAATTAATCCTTAATAATGAAACAAATCCTCACCAGGTTAAATAAATCTCAATTTATTTCTGTTTACAAAACATTCATGTATCCGATTGTGCCTGTGTTATATTCCAGATCAGGATACTTCTTACAAGGAAAAAACCCAGGTGTTTTTCCAATCTTTGGAGAGAAAAAACTTGGAACAGTGTTTTCAGTCTTTGTACAGTGCCCTAGCTAATATAAGCTTACGAGGCACTTGATATAGAATATCTTAACTTGATACAGTTAATTCCCACTTGAAAACTGAACGTAACTTTGACTTTATTGGTGGTTAAGATGTGGTTAATGTCCTTCTTGATAATACACAATTTTGTAGACACAACTTTACGAAAGATTTTCTGATAGGTAATGTCGATAACTTGACTTAGATTGTTGGTTGATATGTAATGTCGATAACTTGACTTAGATTTTTGGTTGATATGTAATGTCGATAACTTGACTTAGATTGTTGGTTGATATGTAATGTCGATAATTTGACTTAGATTGTTGGTTTTGAGAATATGAGTTTGGATACAAATTGAATGCGCTGTACCAGCAGAGCAAACAACTCATCCTCAAATTTCCTTATAGGGGGACTGAAGGCAGAGTCTAGGGGGTCAAAACTGGAAGTATTCAGGTTACACAGTCATAAAACTGGGTTGCGTTTCAATTCATTCAGGCATGATTACATATATATTCATCATACAAGCCTGAATACTTTCCATGTACTGTTAGACAGGAGGGACACCTATTGGTGACATTTGTAACTTCATCTGACCTCAGTTCGTGCCTATAGTCTCTCTCAAAAGGGGACTATAGGCAGGACCAAGGTGGTTAAATTGGCCATCTTCGGGTGATTAATATACACAGTTTGGGCACTGGGTCATGTTTGATTCAGCACTAAGTATGCTCCTCCTACAAGCGTGAATAGTTTCCTCGCTCTGTGAGATAGGAAAGGCCCCTATTGGCGACTTTGTCTAACTTTATCTTGCCTACCTAGATGCTGCCTATAGTCCCCCTTTGAATGTGTAAAATCTAAATTCGTTTCTTTTCCGTTTTAGAAAGTTGAAGTTAGCGCCCCGCCTGGTAATGTCATCGGCTATGTGAAGCAAGCGTGGAGTGTATGCGTGCCGAAATTTAAGATCCAGAATGCCCAAGAGGAGACCGTGTTAACAATAGAAGGGCCTTGCTTTACGTGTAGTATCTGTGGAGATGTCGAATTTCAGGTTAGTAACCATAGCAACAGAAATCTGTTAAAGGGACTTTTGGTCAAGCGATGCCATTCGATGAAATCGTAATTGTCTGCTATCCCCAGTGGTAGTATCAGCCTTACTATTAAACTGTAGAACGGAAATTTTTCGATAATCGCAAACGATGGATATATTTGAGGCAGTATACTTTCACAGGTCAAGGCAATATTTCATCGAAATAAAATTTGTCGATTTCAAAGTGCTCTTATAGTGAATATGTGTTGTCCTGTCAACTGCATTCACTAAGAGTGATAAACCTTATGCCGAGACTGCTGACATAGGACAGGAAAATTTAGTGTAGTAGAGCATGTTCCAAAAAATTCCAGTGCTGCGTCATCCTTTCGTGAAAATTCTTGTAAGCGATCAAATGTCTGAATGACAGTTTTTTTCAGTTCAACCCACGTGTAATTAATGACTGTTCGTTATCATAGCTGCTCATTACCATTGCGTGGAAGACTCTCAGAAGACGAAAAGGGCTCCATAATAAATGAACTTTTATTTATCAAACTTCTCTCATTCCAACGTCTGTAGTTGTGTAGTACATAGCTGATAGTTTAAAAACGTCACTTGAAAGCTTACAGTCCTAATCACAAATGACATCCATCCTGCTTTGCGTCATTGATGCGCAACATATGTGACCCACCACGGCGAAATGAGTCGCATGTCGCACAGAAGATGAGCCTAAAATGACACCTGGACATAATAGAAGAAATTGATATGCTCAGATTTCACAAAAGGCAGACAATAGTGAAATGAACAACCAGTCCGTCTCAACCTGTCAAGCTCAGAGCGACATGCCACTCATTTTGTCATGGCGGATCACATATGTGACCCTCTCTGAGAAAACCCAGCTAAAGTTGCCTTGAACTTGGCATGTTGACACAGACTTGAGTGTTCATTTCCTTCTGTGGTCCTATTGTGAAATCGAAGTTGATCAATTTTGACTCGGATTTCATAAAAGGCCTACAATAGAGAAATAAAACAACAAGTCTGTTTCAACCTGCCAAGTTCACAGCGACTTTAGCTGGGTTTTCTCAGAGAGGGTCACATATGTGCGTGTTGCGCGCAGAGTTGTGGGTCCATGACGCACCAGTGACCAGAGAAGCAAACATTAACCCCTAATTTCCTTAGTACGCTCTGCTTCTAACATTGCTGTAACAATCGTCTGCTTGGCTGTCTCACCCTGTAGGTCATGTCTGCTGATGGTGGCACGAACGTGGGCAAAATCTCTAAACAATGGACGGGCCTAGCGAAAGAGTTGTTTACGGACGCTGACAACTTCGGTATGACCTTCCCTATGGATCTGGATGTCAATATCAAGGCCGTACTTCTCGGAGCCGTGTTCCTTATTGTAAGTATAGACGGAGCTGGTTTTCGCGTGATTTCATGTTTTTGTCCTTTGTAAGTTGTGGTGAAATGTGAAAATCTGAACTTAAGGTGATTTGGTTGTGATTTAGAACAGAAGTGACTATGAAAAATAAAATTTGTGAAAAATCTCAAGTTGCAAACATATAAGACCAACAAGTTATAACAATTCAGATGAGTATTTTACCACAACTTACCAAGGAATCAAAAGGAAAGACTAATTCGTAGTTTATCCATTTCAGAAACTCTTCAGGGAATTCATGAGCCGTGCGGATCCATAATTTCAGAAATTATTCCGGAAATAATCTTATTTTGTTGGTAATCCACAGGTGTATTCTTCAGACGGTCAAACCCAGGTTGGCCGCATTTCCAAACAGTGGTCAGGTCTCATTAAGGAATTGTTCACAGACGCCGATAACTTTGGCATCACTTTCCCCGCCGACTTGGATGTCAATATAAAGGCAGTCATGCTTGGCGCGGTGTTTTTGATCGTGAGTATTGCGCTCATAGACAAATGAAGCCACGCCTATTTAGATAACGATGATAATAAATGGCAGCGCCTATAGATCCTGATACTGTAAACCGCCAATTTTTTGCCTCTTTATTTTTCCGATTCACGAAAATTTCTGGGAAAAAAAATTTCACGATTTTTATTTTGGCTAATTACAAAATATATTCCCATTCTTCGCATGAAAAGATATTTTTGTAGTTTTTAATTCAATGAATCGCGATTATTCGCGAAATCAGGGAGAAAAAACGCCCGTGAAAATTTGGCGGTTTATCACATCTGGCAGACAGTAGCAGTACCATGTACATAACTGCTTTATCAAATGCTAATACTTGCATTTACTTATCTGCTGTAGTCATCAGAATAACTGTGTGGGTACTGGTTACCTTTAAAATGCTGGGGCTTCAAAGAAACAAGGCAATGTGTGGGTACTGGTTACCTTTAAAACGCTGGGGCTTCAAAGAAACAAGGCAATGTGTGGGTTACTGGTTACCTTTAAAATGCTGGGGCTTCAAAGAAACAAGGCAATGTGTGGGTACTGGTTACCTTTAAAACGCTGGGGCTTCAAAGAAACAAGGCAATGTGTGGGTACTGGTTACCTTTAAAATGCTGGGGCTTCAAAGAAACAAGGCAATGTGTGGGTACTGGTTACCTTTAAAACGCTGGGGCTTCAAAGAAACAAGGCAACGTGTGGGTTACTGGTTACCTTTAAAATGCTGGGGCTTCAAAGAAACAAGGCAATGTGTGGGTTACTGTTGCCTTCAGAATGCTGGGGCTTCAAAGAAACAAGGCAACATGTGGGTTACTGGTTACCTTTAAAATGCTGGGGCTTCAAAGAAACAAGGCAATGTGTGGGTACTGGTTACCTTTAAAACGCTGGGGCTTCAAAGAAACAAGGCAATGTGTGGGTACTGGTTACCTTTAAAATGCTGGGGCTTCAAAGAAACAAGGCAATGTGTTGGTTACTGTTGCCTTCAGAATGCTGGGGCTTCAAAGAAACAAGGCAACATGTGGGTTACTGGTTACCTTTAAAATGCTGGGGCTTCAAAGAAACAAGGCAATGTGTGGGTTACTGGTATCCTTCAGAATGCTTGGGCTTCAAAGAAACAAGGCAACGTGTGGATTACTGGCTTCCTTCAGAATGCTGGGGCTTCAAAGAAACAAGGCAACGTGTGGATTACTGGTATCCTTCAGAATGCTAGGGCTTTAAAGAAACAAGGCAATGTGTGGGTTACTGGTATCCTTCAGGATGATGGGGCTTCAAAGAAACAAGGCAACGTGTGGATTACTGGCTTCCTTCAGAATGCTGGGGCTTCAAAGAAACAAGGCAACGTGTGGATTACTGGTATCCTTCAGAATGCTGGGGCTTCTAAGAAACAAGGCAACGTGTGGGTTACTGGTATCCTTCAGAATGCTTGGGCATCTAAGAAATAAGGCAACGTGTGGGTACTGGTTGCCTTCAGAATGCTTGGGCATCTAAGAAACAAGGCAACGTGTGGGTTTAATACTGGTATCCTTCAGAGTGCTTGGGCTTCTCTGCACATAAAATAACATAACAAGCTTCTTTTTTTTCCAGGTTTGAAACAAGACGTTATAAATTTCTTGTCCTTTTCGCAGAATTTTGTCAGAAATAACCTGACATTATAACTGCACGATTGTTTTTGACATGTTTGTAATATGACCTTGTTTGTTCAGGATATGTTATACTTTGAGAAGAAGCAAGAACAAAATTAAATGGGTGAGGAAAAATACGATGCAGCTATAAACGTCACCGGGCACAATACTAACAAGGGCATGACCTGTATTTTCCTAATATCATGTTACCACATCTTGTCACGATTTTATATTGAGTTTACTGTGCACCCCTTTAGTCTTTTAGCATCCTCAGGGACCCCTTGTGTCTTGCGAGGATTGGGTGCGAGATCAGAAGGAAAGACACCAGGAATAGGAGCCAAGAGATAGTGGGCTAAATTCATAAAGGGCGTTTAAGGGTTAGACGTGTGTAACTTCTCCCTAATCAGTTTCAGGGCCTATTCATATTCTGTGAAGATTTACATAAAGGACCTGAGTATGTCTATTCAGTAGTTAAACACTGTTTTAAGCTAAACGCCCTTTATGAATTTGGCCCAGTGTCTTTTGGTGTAGAATATAAGGAGTCAAGGGTGGGCGTGGGGGTGTCCTTTGGTTGTGATCTGTCATCCTAACGTGCATGTATGTTTGGATAGGATCCAAGGATGGGCAGGTCTTCATTGGTGGAGTATGACTCCATTCCTAGACACTGGCAAAAACGTAAATGGCCACAAAGTGAAACGCTCTGCTGGTTTTATAGGTCGCTTCAACAATAGAGGTCACTGAGGGTGCTCCAGATCAGACTTTTTCCTCCAATAAAACAGCAAACTTCCCTGTTGGTCAACGTGTCTCACCCTGACTCTCATGTTTTGTCATCCCCTTGAATATACTGTATAAACCCATGACTTTTATCAAGAATTAGTAAAGACGATTCTTTATTAAATCTTGCATGTATGTACTACATTACCACTCATTTGAAAGGTGTCGATGAGCATTTTCTTATGATGCCATATATACCGATTGATTTTATTTTGGGGGTAAAGTAAAAAGACTTTGATATTTTCTCAAACTTCCCCCCCCCCCGAGCTGTTCTTCAAGAGTAAATATTAATATATCTCATTCCTTCACTTTTCATTCAGGACTTCATGTTTTTCGAGGAGACTACCAAAGATGATAATCCGATCGATTAACTGTAACATACCAATAAGGTCTAATATATAATTTTTTGGGGTACTTGGCTTTGGAAGACTGAGGAAGTCAGCAGGACTTTCAATTTGGTGTATAACTATTGTACTTGCTTAAAACTTGAGTTTTGTTCAAAAACAACATCCAAAATGACTCGAAAATAAAATCCTTAGTAATTGCCTTCCTCAGAGTTCATTCCATGGCCACGTGTGGTTAACTCCCTCTTAATTTTTTTGGTGATCTGTGAAAATCTATTTGAGTTTGGCACAGGAGTGAAGAGATTTTACACATTTTAGTCGGTGTGGTGATGCATTTTATTAGTAGTTGGTGGAATTAGGGTGGTGATTTTTTGGTAGTGTGCACCTTTCTACCAATGTTTATTTCTGTTAACCTGTGGGACAGATGAAAACAAGGTACACTGATGAACAATGGTATCATACATATTTCATATCCATTCCATCTCTTCTCTCCCCAGGATTATCTATATTTCGAAAAATCTGATGACAAAAATTCAGGTCCCGGTTCCCAATATCAACACTAAAGGTAGAAGACAGCGGAATACAAAATCTTGACAGTCGAGGCAAAGAATATCTTTTTTGTCAAGTGAAATTTGAAATTATTTTACATGAAAGAAAACATATGTTACCTTTAAAAAAATGCTCCACATACTTGTGATTTTTGTCAACGTGACCCACGATCGAGATTGCATATGACAAAAATCATGGGTGCCTGCAACAAGAATCGATGATCGCCACAACCTGCAATCAATATTAATCCGGCGCTTACCGGTTTTTCCGCAGATGAGTGATAGTTTTATCGCTCATTGCAACCATAATTGTTACAGGTTACAGCAACAAAAATCACTTGTTTGCAGGTTTGTGTCGGTGTTGCAAGTCGTGATTTGTGGTGAAAAATAAAAAAATAGATACAGTATGCCAAAAAGATATACTTTGCCGAAGGTCATGTTAAAAATAATCCTGAAATCTAATTCTCTCTTTCTAAATATTGACTCTTACTGTTGGCCAAGTCTCTGACTATAATAATTGGTTAAAAAATATTACATCTTACACTCTGTGTTAATCTTTGTGTGACATCACCGTATCATGACTCAAGAATTTCTTCAAGGTACTATATATAATACAGTTTTATAGTGTTTCAGTTAGAAATCAGAAAAGGCAGGGCATAGACTGAAACAGGTTTGGTGCAATGCCCTGCTTCAAATGAAGATGCATTAGCCATTTCTGAAAAAAGGCAAGGCAAATAAGAAAAAAGATGGGACGCATGGTTTGCCCTGCTTAAACTCTAGCTGAAACACTGTAACTGTAATCCATGTAATGTTTGCCAAGCTAAAAATTGGCAAATTAGGTGTCCGCTATGGGAGGTTTGTGAAAATAATCCTGTCTAATTGTTTTCATCTTTGCACACATTCCCAATCAACTACACCCATCGTAACCTAATCTTCCTCACGCACCAATCTCTCCTCACTCTCCCCCTCTAGGACTTCATGTTCTTTGAGAAGAAAGCCGAAGATGACGATAAGGATAAGAACGACCACCATTAGGTGGCGCCACCGGTCTGCTAGGTAACACGTACCTCATGGATGCAGACCCCCATACTAAATCGCAGCTTTAGAAATTGCTTGCTTCGATTTATGACTATGGGTCGTCTTAAGCTCATGTAAAGATTTCGACGATTGGGCACTACTAGCAAATTTGCAATCACAAAATCCAATTTCTTGAGTGTTCTCGGATTCCATTTCCATTGATTTGGTAATGTTGCAAAAAAATATGAGTTGATTTCAAGCAAGCATTTTCTAAAGCCCAGGGCCTTGACGTTTTCACTTAATTGCAATACTCCAATTTCTTTTCAATTTCTTGATATTTTGAGCACCTCTCAGATTATAATCCCTTAGTAAGACTTTGATGAACGGGTGAAATGTCTCACTGAAATCTGTATCCTCTGGAGAATGATCACTGCTGATGTCAAATAGGCCCGATGGCTCATTCGGCATTTGTGCTAACGCCAGCATTAAATCAGGTCTCACATGGCACTAACTATTCTTGGGTTGTTCAATCAGTGTTAGGCACAGACCATCATTTACTTTGGCGTTAAATTTAAAGTACCTCCCCGGCCCATATGTTCAACCCAGGCTTTGGGGATTTCTGACGTGAGCAGCAAATCCAACATGGCCCCGAACAAAATACTTCTCACTTCAGCCACAAATACGTTGCTCTCCCAAACCAGGTCTTATAAAAAATCCTCCTCGCTTGCTTTTGGGAGGTAGTACTGATTGACATGCTCTGAGAAGTCATGAATGAGTTGTCCCCTGTACCTTGTCGATTCCCTATTCTATAAATAGGACATCATGACTGCTCCTGGCCGATTTTGCAGTAATTGGGAGACAATAGATGGAGTGTCCCTTTCTTATGAATGAGAGGTGCTAAAAATATCAGCCGCCATATTTCTTATCAGTTGCCATCGATTCTAACCGCTTGCCTCTCCATCCTCCCTCCTCCATTACTCACGTACAGGACTTCATGTTCTTCGAGAAGAAGGTCGAAAAAGATGATAAACATGGTCACCACTAGGTGTCTCTAGCTGTATAGGTAACGCAACAACAAGGGTGTCGACTTCTATGTGGTGTTCACGCATGCTGTTACTCTGTCGTCCATTGAAATAATTTGGTACAGTCCAGGTCACAATTGACCTCCTTTCTGATTCGCGTCCGTTACGTGCGCCGAGTTACGCGTCACTGGCACGCCAGTACTTGCGACCTATGCGCTGGGTGGCACGTCAGTATCGCGCCACTGACGCGATTTAAGGGATGTCAATTGTGATTTGGACTGTACTGAATGATAGTATCCTTAGCGTTCAGTCCCTTGGCAATGCATGATAATTAAGTCAACTCACTGAGTACAAGCATACCGGGCTATACTCTGAAGGAGAAGAGTCTTTGTTGTGCAGGGTATTTCAATATCTCTTGAGCTATACACTGGTGGCACCTAACTTCTTGTCTGTATAGCACGGTATGCCAGTGACGGGCTTGTCCACATTGAAATTGTGATTAGTGGTTCACACAAGTTTCTATTGTGCAGTCGGTCAATTTGTACCACCATAGAGAGAGAGTGTAGTGGTGCATTCGTAAAGGTATACGTTTTGAACTCATTGCACACAAGTGAGTTTTATCGCTAAGTGTTGCAATGTAGCCAAAACAACATTTAATACACCTACCAATCAGTGGCTACTTTTCAATCACCATTGTCAGTTGTCATGGCAACAACATAGCGACAAAAATCACTAGTGTGCAGAGCGCTTTAGAGTGGAAATCGTCTGTCGGTGATTAGCAATTTTGTAACTGCATGTCCCTATTGTCGAGATTTCAAGTAAATATATTTCAAAATGTATCGTAGGTATTGAAGTTAAGTTTTGCAAGATTTAATCCAATTATGTTGTGAGATTTAGTTTTATATCAATCGCTAACATTTCACATTAACCCTCGTGCGCCTTCATTTTCAGTCTTCAGGTATTGAATAAACTCCTCACAATTTGAGTTGCTTTTCCAAATCTTGTCCCTTTTTGATTTAGGAAAAGAAACCTTAAAAGTCAACTGATAATTTACTTTGATACGGCTTTCCTTTGATGCGGCTGTTTGTGTTTGATGTATTTGATATTCAAATAATTTCACCGGGCGCCAAAAATCAAGGCGGCTGCTGATAATCGGAATCAAATTAATAACTTTATGGATCAAGCCTAATTGTTTATGGATCAAGCCTAATTGTTTATGGATCAAGCCTAATTGTTCATCGATCAAGCCTAATTGGAATTATTATGAAATACAAAGAAAGTCATAGAGTAATACAGAAGATGGAAAGAAATTTTGATGAGGGAAATTAGTGTACTTCTGCCTGAATTTGTGGGCCAATAATTTCAACATAAATGTAAGTGCAATGACAGTTTCAAGTTTTATTACTCCTAATTTGTACCCTAGTAGAAGGGGTTTAGGGCGGCCTTACTCAAGAAAAGGTTTTTACTCATCAAATCGTTACCATGGTAATGTTTTCTATTTCAGGATTTCATGTTCTTCGAGAAGGAAGACAACAAAGAGGAAGCTAGTGTCACCATGATGTAACGTATAGGAAGATGTAACGTATGGGAGGATGTAACATATGGGGGAGATGTAACGATCAGGGAGATGTAACGATTATTCGATGTCCAAATGCTGCATAAAATCAATTCTTCTTATACCACAATACGGGAATATACCAGCAGGATTATTGAATGACTCATTGTCTGACTTTGGCAGTTAATTAGAAGCAGTAGACATCTGGCCTATCATCCCTTTCATCATTTTCAGTGCCTGCTTTAAGGATAGTATTGCATAGTTATATCTGGTTATCCCGAGGTTCTGTATTATAAAAATAGATGCTGCTTGATCACGTTGATTGTGAGTTCTGTTTGGTGCGTGGCGATCAACTGTTTTGGGTTTATAAATAGACTGATCAGGAGATAGTGTTGATCAGGTATAGGCCAGATGCGTACTACCTCTTATTAACTGCTGCTTACATGTAGAGGTCTGGCGACGCTATGTCACCCGAGTGTATTTGCAGTATTGTGTGTTGTGATGCACAGTATGGGCTTCTACATCACGCTGTACATTGGCATGCACTGCATCTTGACATCATAAACCACTTAATGCATCCTTGTAGAGAACTTGATGTCATCAAGAACTCGTAACGAGTTTTTTGTGTCGTGCAGAGATGATCTTGCAAGATTGAATAAAGACTAGGGTTTACCTTATTTTGATAATACCAAGTATGGATTAAATCTAATCTTGATGATACTGACACCTGAATAAATCATGTTTAACCCTGCCTGTGTAGGCAGGGATGCACAGGTATCTTTGTACCGATAGCTTTGGATAAAATAGCCTAGGCGAGGGAATTTCAACATATCTTTTGAATGCTGCTTTGAAAATGATTATGCATTAGTCAAACCGAAGAAATGTGCAATGGCCAGTTTATGGACTTTTTCAGAAGCATATGTCAACATCCTTTTGTTTTGCTGGGCTGATTTCTTCAAAGTTTGGTTCTAGTTCTACGAAATTTCCAGCGGCACAAAACGATTGTGATGGTTACTTATGAGACGCCTACTGATATAACGCCAGTAGCTTTTTTCCCCACTGAAACGTAGTCCGACACTGGTGATTTGTTTTTCGTTTGGTTCTTGCATTCTGAGGTTTTTGGAATCCTCTCCGGTGATGCCAAAACAATAGCGGTACCAATGAAGGGAGAGTATGTACACGTCTAAATTTTTCCGCGATTGGGAATGGTTTTGAAAGTGTGCACACTCTGACTTCATACTTGGCATTCTCTGTGATTTTTTTAGGACTCCATAATAAGATTTAATGTTGCATGTTTGTAGTGTGTGTATTTAGCATAAGAGCACGACTGTAGGTTTTTGGAAAGGGATTATTTTACACTATAGTCCATTTCACAAGAAAAAAACGCTAGCACGGTAGTTGAACAAAATATTATATTTCACCAGTAAGTATCTCACTCTTATCTGAAAAGCGGCCAAGAAATGACCAAAAGCGAGCCATTTGAACATGCTGAAGTGAAATACCGACAGCTTTTCCAAGTAATTTTAGGCTTTAGTGCCATTTTCCGGTGAAATGGACTTACTGGTGATGGCCATTTTCTGGTGAAATGTACGCAAGGGGACAGAGAACATAGAAGGTACTTTTTGAAATTATTGCCTGTGATGAATTTTCACGGCAGAATTACTCTTTCGAGGATTAGCAATCCCCCAGTTCTAGTCCAACCAACAATTTGTGACTCGCTCTACCAAAACTAGGCGCTTGTCGCATCTGAACTTGACCGGTTGATACGGACTTGTTGTTCATTTCCCTATTGTAGACCTTTTGTGAAATCTATTACAAACTGATTTGGTCACATTTCACAAAAGGTCTACAATAGGGAAATGAACAACAAGTCCGTATCAACCTGTCAAGTTCAGATGCGACCAGCGCCTAGTTTTGGTAGAGCGGGTCACATTTGTGGTGCATGAACCTAAAAACACGAATTGGTTGATGTAGCTCTGAGAATTGTTATAAAGTCGAGCTGTCGTTGGATTCGTAGCTTGGGGTTGTTAGCTTAGTGTCTCTTGGCAACACTGTCAAGTCTTGTTTTGCTATAACGGTAGAAACTCTTTTAAGGAGACCTTGTGCAAGTATCAATTCGTTTCTTGTACCCCCCCCCCTCCTCAAGGGTAGTTAAGCTATCACCACTAATCTTTGCCGATGCTTGAGTAGTATTTATTTTTCCTTTAGTGAAAATTTGGCGAAGCTGGAAAGAATAAGGATGCTAATGTGTCGATGTCTTGTCGAACATACAGCCTTACCAAGTAAAATTAGTTCGGTTACTGTATATGACGGTGATAACTGATATATTGTTGATGGTGATGTCTTGACGAAAGAAAAAGCATTGGTGAAAAAAGGGTGATGCTTGAGCCTTAAGATGTCGTTATAGGGTGATAAGGTGTCGTACCCTTGAGGAGGGGGGGGGGTACAAGACACGAATTGATACTTGTATTGGTACACACAAGTGCTGTCCTTGGCAGGGTGGTGTCCTGAATACAGATATCAAATTGTGTAAAAACAACCCATCACTGTCCCTGATGCAGAGGATGTCCGTTTAGGTAGGTTTCACTCTACAGTTGAACGTCCCTCAGCGGACACCTCTCTATTAAGGACAACCTCTCTATTAAGGACACCAATTTTGGTCCCAACTTGGTTATTTCCCTTGAATTTGACCTCTCATATCAGGACACCTTTCATAAAGGACATCTCTTGTCAGCGCTGAGGGTGTCCGTAATACAGAGGTTCTACTGTATATTTTGTTAATTTTTTCTTCTTGTTAGAGATAATGATGTCTCTCTGTCATATGTTATTTCTGACCTTTGTACTTACATCAATTTTTGTATAAGACTGTTTTTTGAATTTTTTAATCGTTAAAAGGACCCGAAGGATCTGTTGAAACCACGAGTGTATGATGATTATTGTCCACCCAACACTAATCAGTTTGTCGAGGTCAGTGTGAGTGGGTGGGGCCGGTGTTTTCAACCAGGGATACCAACCACCAACGAAGGCAAAAGTCGGACATTTTTTTACTTGAAAAAGTGTTGTCAGCGCTCACATGAACAAAAACGCGTCTAAAATGCTTATTTTTGGTCCGATTTTGAAAATTCAAAGATCCACAGAGAGTGGAGACGAGTTATTTCTGCTTCAGCTGTCAAATTTAGCATTTTGTGAGAGGAAAAAGTCTGAACTCTGCCTAAAATTGGAAAATTTACATCGCTGATTCAACCTAGTTCTATCAATGATGATCATTGTGATGCATTTGAAATGGAAGACTCGGACAAAAACACACTGACTTTGTGAAAACAAGTCCATGACAAGCTGAAGAAAAATGAAGCAGACAGACGTGTCAGCAGTTGGTTTTCTCCTTGGCCCAGCCATCTCGAATCGCAACGCTCCTTTTGCAGTGCAGTGAATAGCTGATTTGAGAATTCAAACTTAAATTGATTATTGACACCGGTAACTAAATGTGACCAATTCAGTGGGTCAACCTTTTTGGGATCTGATGAATGAAGAACAAACAGTATTTCCTAATGTATATGTATCCGTATTTAAAACTCAATTCTATATTCTTTCTTATCTTAAAAACATTTATTTTTGTATATTTTGTCTCCTGCATATTTGATGATATAATTTTAATTATTAGATTATGGTTGTTCCCGCTGCCATAATTGGTATTGGCTGCCATTGTAACCATAGCAACGCGCAAGCAATTCCCTCTGGTCTCGTTTACCACTATCAAATTAAAGGCCTACGCCGTACGTTGAATATTTGAAATTTGTAATTGAAATTGAAAATGTCAAAATGTCAAAATGTGTAGATACGCACTGGATATGAATCTTGGCAACAGATATACATGTACAAATAAGTATGTGTACAAATAACTACATGTACATTGTACCAAGTTTCAGGAAATTTGTATGAAAACTGCATTACAGCATTGTGTATAACTGCATTTCTATTTTCCTGCACCACCAGTATAAATTACGAACGGCGTTCTCCTTTAAGCGTCCTAAAGTTGTCACTGAATGATTGTACGAGGGGCTGTTCATATAGAGATTTCAAATCATGTGTGTGAGGAGTGATGTACAGCCAATTGTGTTTTTTGTTCGAACAATATTAGCCCCCTTGCCAGTATGGGCATGTACCCAAAATGAGCCTGCCCCCAGCCTAAAAACAGGCTGTAAAATGGCAGCCAACACTGATTGCCTCATTTCTGCGGCTGCATTGAGAACTAACATGTTAAAATGGAATAGGCCTATATAAATGCCTACATTAGCAGTAAATTAGTAGCAGTATTTGCTTGGAATATACCTGCAGATGTGCCTTTAGTAGCACTGTCTACCTGATCAGACGTTTTATAAACCCCACTTACTTGATTGCAGTGCAGTGTCTGATCTTATATTGAACTTGGTAAGAACCGGGTAAATCTATGTAATACTGTCCTTTAGCTCATTGCTCATAAGGACGTATGGGGTGATAGGCCTGATGTATACTGCCGCTAATTAACTGTTACTTACATGTACAGTGTTTGTAGTACATTGTATTTTCAGTAAGAGCTTTTCAATGTGAATGTGAGCAATAAGAATTGCCTGTAGCACAAAATCACTTGTGTACTGCAAGTCAGAGCACAATCTTATCCTGGCCTGAGTGTGTGACATCTCTAGCCAGGCAAAAAATGGATAATTGAGCAATGTGTCAATAAGTGTGTCATAGACCAACAGTCATAATAGTGTATTTGAGGTGTGTGCAAGCTCTTCAGAGCCAAAGAATGCCCATAGGCCTATATTGCCAAAATGTTGGGTACTTCGCCAAAATTTACTCGCTTAAAAATAAGAGGAAAACCGCTCATAAACTCTTGGGTAGTACACAAAATATTGTATGGCATCCCTGACAGCCAAAAGGTTCTCTAAACTCTCCTTTCAGAATCCCTAAATGTGGACTTTACCTGTTGTAACTGACAGATGTTCTGATGTGTGCATGTGCACATGGCTAGCTACATTGTATTGAATTAATTTTGTACGTAGCATAATGTTATGATGTGAACCTTCTCTGGATGCAGTGTCTTCATTAAATAATTTACACTGAATTTATGAGCTTTGCGTGCATTTGTTCAGCAGTCTATAGCGACTCGATAACCAGCTGGTAGTCGGCAATCTAGGGCAACTTGATAACCAGCTGGTCCATGGAACATCCTGGAGATGAATTGGAATGAAATTGTTTATGTCCTGTGTCTGTCTTTATATGACACAACGAGCTTGTCAGAGGCTGATAGAAACTATGGAACCTACCTTAGCAGATGCCTCGCTGTTAAAGACACCCTCTCCATTACAAACTCCCTCTCTATTAAGGACACCCTCTGTAAAGTCAAGTTTGTTTATTATAGTGTCACCCCCAATGAAGGGGCCAGCCAGCTTTTGGATTATGAGACACTCTTTACTCCCTATCTCCTATCTCTGATGCCAGGCGCCTAGCAAGGAGGCAGTTTGTACCCTATATATAACTACCTTCCAGCTAACCAACAGCCGCATTGGAACAAGGTTACCAGCGGGCTTCGAACCATCGACCTTCCGTTTACAAAGGGGTTACCTTAACCACTAGGCCATCAAGATCGGGATCTGTATGAAGGAATCTTCTCTGTTAAAGACGCTAGTTTTTGACGGAAACTCATTAACTTTCGATTTTGACCTCTCTAATGAGGCCACCTCCTGAATAATGGGTTTACAGTATTGATTCCCCAGGCTCTCAGGCTGCTTGACTTGCCATGTAGTCTTGAGGATAGTATTGATTCCCCAGGCTCTCAAGCTGCTTGACTTGCCATGTAGTCTTGAGGCTAGTATTGATTCCCCAGGCTCTCAAGCTGCTTGACTTGTCATGTAGTCTTGAGGCTAGTATTGATTCCCCAGGCTCTCAAGCTGCTTGACTTGCCATGTAGTCTTGAGGCTAGTATTGATTCCCCAGGCTCTCAAGCTGCTTGACTTGCCATGTAGTCTTGAGGCTAGTATTGATTCCCCAGGCTCTCAAGCTGCTTGACTTGCCATGTAGTCTTGAGGCTGTCTTCAAGACAACAGTGAGGTGGTAGCTCTACCAGGAGTAAAACAAACGGTCCTGATGTGGTCAGGAACATGAGGTACCTTAGGGACCCCTACCCAAGTCAGGTAGGCACTAAGATTTTGGGTTCAACACCAAAAGAATCACGGCTCTTTCAACCCTATGCCTGGGCAAACAAGAAACCTCATTCAGGTGACCCCTGGCTTGAATGGACTCTCCCTTGCCAAAGATGCTCGAAATGGTCTCCTCTCCCTTGCTAAAAACGGGATGGCAAAAAGCTTACTGGTATCCAAAAACACCCATGCAGCGGTGAATGTTAACCCTGCACCCCAAGCTCAGGGGTCACCAGAAAAATTTAGTGTGGAGTTCCAAGCAAAAACTGTCGGTCAACCAGAAAAATTTGTTAAGTCCTATCAGTAAAAGAATATGTGGAAAATGTGTTGAGCCCCTGATTTCACTGACCACTGCATCATTTCCATGATAGTGTAGGACTCTATGGAGATGGTTCCTCACATGCAGCTCCCTGCAGACCCAGCCCAGTGTAAAGGCAGACATAAAAAGAGGCAAGTCCCGCACTCTTGCAGCAGAAATGACTGGAAGAAAATATGCCAAGACAGGCCTGTGACATCTTGACCACCAAGGCTTTCGCATTTTATCAACCTGGCTGCAGTTCAAGGGGATATATATATAGACCAGGAGGTTAGGAATGGACTTGCTATGGCCCAATGTGATATGTGAAGCCATAACACTCTACAAACAGAAATGACTGGAAGAAAACCCAGGGAATGTACTACACCAAGACAGGCCTGTGACATCTTGACCACAAAGGTTTTTACATCTTATCAACCTTGCTACACTTCAAGGGGATATATATATAGACCAGGAGGTTAGGAATGGACCTGCTATGGCCCAATGTGATATGTGAAACAGCCATTACGCTCTACAAGCAGAAATGACTGGAAGAAAACCGAGGGCATGTACTACACCAAGACAGGCCTGTGACATCTTGACCACAAAGGTTTTTACATCTTATCAACCTTGCTACACTTCAAGGGGATATATATATAGACCAGGAGGTTAGGAATGGACCTGCTATGGCCCAATGTGATATGTGAAGCAGCCATAACACTCTACAAGCAGAAATGACTGGAAGAAAACTGAGGGAATGTACTACACCAAGACAGGCCTGTGACATCTTGACCACCAAGGTTTTTGCATCTTATCAACCAGGCTACATTTAAAGGAGATGTCATAGACCACGAGGTTCAGCAAGTAGCTGCTATTGGTCCAATGTGATATGTGTAGCAGTCGTAAGGAGAGGCAACACTCTACAAGCTGGAAGAAAACCCAAGGGAGACTACTGTGCCAAGACAGCCCTGTGACATCTTGACCACCAAGGTTTTTGTATCTTATGAACCTGCCTTCATTTAAAGGAGGTATCATAGACCATGAGGATGGACAAGCTATGGCTACCAGACAGAATAAACACTACATATGGCCGTAGGAATGGGGGGGGGGCAATCTCTCTCAAATATTTGGCATGAAATGCAAGTTTGCATCGTGTGACTCACAAGGTGGTCTATGACACCATACTCACCTCCGAGTGGGATGAGCTCAATCCTGCCTTGGAGGAGGAATACTCCCTGGAGAAAATCACCTCCAAGTGCTGAGCGAACGCTGAAGAAGAAATACCCGCTTCTGCTGCAATGGGATGATCCCTGTTGATGCAGTGCCCTGCAGTCAGTGACACAATGATTTCTACTTGGGATTTTACATCGTGTGATGTCACTTTTGTCAACAAAATTTGGCCTACGGCTTTTTCGGTGCCAAGACGTATTTGTCCTTTAAACGGCTGATTTGAATGCCCGATTTGCGATTTATCTGGTTGGCGTCATAGGTTAGCTTAATTTGGAAAGATTCTTAATGGAATCTACCAACTCTTCTGTTGAAAGCTCCAGAATCATGCCACGAGAGAAAGTAAATAAACAAAACAAATACAAGTTCAATTTTCTCAAGAAATTTTTTATTTTCAAATTCATTATGCTAATTTTCAGTTGTACAATTCATGATTTTAAACGTTCAAACGTTCTAGGTCAACAATGCATAGGAATAGATAGGATGCAAAAACTAATGGTACATTTTGGTACCATAAACTGACAAATGGTATATTTTGGTACCATAAACTGACAAATGGTACATTTTTGTACCGTAAACCATCAAATTTTTATGTTTATTTGCGCTTATAACGGATTTCGTAAAAACGAAAAAACAGATTTTTCTGGTAGCAAAAACTGAACGAAATTTCATAATCCACCAAATTAAAAATAATTTTTTGAAATTTTCACGAAATGCACAAATAAGGCATGAAAATTTTGTGGTTCACACTTTCCTTTTAAAGACTCAAGATGTAAAAGTCACAACACAGAAAAAATTAATAAATAACTCGAATTTCATCACTTACAGTTGAAATCACAATTGTCATCACTAAATTTGCGTCATTGACATGCGTAGATCGCACACAGGTCGCATGTAATTTATGTCAAACATAGAGAGATAAGCGCGTCACTGACATGCAACTTGCTGCTCAACTCTCTCATACGTTGCGACGCGAAGCAGGATGGATGTCATTTGTGACTTGGACTGTATCTTCCAGAGTTTCTCTCATAATTTGAATATTCTAATTACCGGAAGAACGCTAATGATCTATGGGCACACATGGTTGAAAATTCATGTTGTCTTGGTAATCTTTAGGTTGAAGTAGATTGCAGCCAAGATTAGACGCATTAAAGAATTGCCCCATGTGAGTTATCCTTATCAATTTTACATGTACGCATGTACATGCACACGTTGATTTGTCAAAACACATCAATTTTTAAATCATTTTGTACCAAAATAACTTTTGCTGTGGATATTGCTGAAATAGGCTATTACTGAAATAGGGTGGCAAATTCTGACCTTACACCCTGTATACACCTTTCCAGAAATGGGGCGCTGAGTGTCCGAAATAGTGATGTCATAAGGGGAAACTAGGCCTTATGGTGGCGGGACAAAGGAGATAGTCATGGTTGACCAACACACTTGAATGCCTTTAATGACGGACAAGGGGAAAAAGTTAGTTCCAATACAAGCCACCAATTTCGGGAAGCATGTTTAAGCCCACATACAATGCATACACACACGCAAGTTAAATTTCAGCAGTAGGAATGCATACAGACTAAAACATCACAAAATATGTCGTTGTGTAACAGCAGCAAAAAGGTGCATTAAAATATTGATAAATTCTTCACCGGAACCAAAGAGCAATTTAAAGGGACAATCTAACTGGGCCTGGGATTTACCAAGCCAGGAGGATAATACCTCCACTTGCCACCATGCACCGCCACTGGTAGTAACGCACTGATTCTTATCTGTATAAGATTTTTGCTAGGGTTGTGAGGCAGTTTTGGACAGGATTTGTGAAACTCAGGTAGGCCTATGGACACACCCAGTTTGAGTGCATTGTTTAGTGCAGTTGTTGGGTGAATCCCGCTGGAAGCAATTTTTGTCTGAAAAACCATCATATCTCATTCCCAAGTTGCCCCTTTAAATTTGTAGCAAGTTTGTTTTCTCAATGGATTGTTTCAAACCACTTCATTCTCGATTAAAAACTGAAAACCATAACATTTTCTTCACCGGATTTTGCAAATAACCTAGATTTGCAAAATTTAAAAATTTAAAAATTGCAGAAAACAATTTTCGGAAATTTTGTAACCGCTAAAATGAAGATCTACAGCTTACATTTTACCTTACAGCTACTACTTGATAGCTCATTAATGATTATACAATAGGTTAACAAACAAAACGTCAACATATGAGGGAGAAGAAAAGTCTTGCAACTTTTAATTTGATATTGATTAACTTTTTTAACATCTTTTTCTATCACAGTTCCAAGGATGAAAAAGCCATTTTTCATTGCTAGAAACTCTTTCGAAAAAAAGATTTAAAAATGTTATTCGATTTTAAAAGTACCAAGACTTTTTTACACCCAGTATATATCTTCAAACAGCTGTTAATGAGTAATGTTTAAGTACAGATGAAAACAACAAACAAATGTCAATCTGACGAGTAACACACAGTCGAGTATAAATCCATAAATATTCTTAAAAACTTGGTCCTCAGATCATTCACATTCGAGAGTAAAAAGTATAAATCTTGCAAAACACTAATTACAATGGACTCGTTTTAAGTTCATCAAAAGTATCTTCAATAATTAATTCGAAAGACTTACAAATAACACTTTCACATCATGAGATAAATAAATACCAGTATATTTATTATATTCATCTTACATGTATTTATTGTAAGCGTTGGTCAAAGTTTTGACCCGCTCTGTGAAAAGCAGGTCAGTGGGAACAGAAGATGTTGACCTTTTTGCACTTGGGCTGACTGCAAAAAAATTCATATTCCAAACTCTTGATAACTGACTTTGTAATAGGATGCCAGGACCGGTACCCCAATTCCCCCTCAATGTGTTCCTTAAGATAAAAGGCATTCAGGATCCAAACTAGCAGTCCCATAAACACCAGTTGTTAATAACATGACTTCAACAGGCATGCATCAACCATTTCTCCAACCAATTTTGGGGAAGGAGAAAAGAAATCAGACACAGTTTGCTCAGTACCAAGGTGGGGTGACACTGACCCCATGTGGGGTCAAATTGTCCCATACATTTTTCACCCCCAGCTTGAACCCTCTATTTCAACTGCATGAATCAATGTGCAAAAAGATGTAAAAGACAGCTCAATGGGCTAAAATTATCATATTTAGCCAAATAGGGCCAGGTGAGCTGGGGGCATTTTCACCCCAAGGACCAATTTCACCGCACTCCATGGTAAATCATAGCAACGACGATCACAGTATACAACAAAATGGCCGCTGACGGGCCCAGACGAGTATTATCAATTATCGATGGTGAGGAAAAATTATGGTTCAGGTTATTTGATAGAGCCAGCAGTTTATTAAAGGCAGTATACATCTCCCTATTTCTGCAGATCTGCTGTGAGCAGCAGTCCACCTGATCAGATGTTCTATTTATAGACACCACTCTGTTGATCTAAGTACACCAAACAGTACTTACATACCTAATCAAGTAGTGTCTATTTCACATGAAGCTGGAGAGAACTAGGTATATTTCTTGTCTTTGTACGACAGCACCCCAGCGCCGCCTAACTACAAGTTGAAGAACTCTGCACACTTAGCTCGACCAATTAACCGGAACCAAAAACTATCAGATATAAAGATATCTGTAAAGGAATAGCTCACAGGTGTTAGAATTGATAGTTCACCGGCGTTACCGGCTTTACCTTCATGATAAAGTAAGACGCACACACTGGCAACATTCATTATCGATGGGGACGGAAAATTTTCCTTCGTAAAGCTACTGTACATTTGCTGAATTTCGCACCTGTCCTATTAGCTACGAATTATGGTGATTTATCCTGCCGTACATATACCATTCCATAGGCAATCTGAAAACAGAAAATGAAACAAAATAATTTTTTACGGCTTTCAGGATCAATTCCATAATATGTGAATGTCGTCTGACTAGAACGTGACAATATATATGTATAACAATAATGATGATATATATATATTGAAAGAATAAAATTAGTATTTTTATCGCTGTATATATAGTGAGTGATTTCTAAAGTGAGCTTTTGATCTACCGGAACTGAACACGCGCAATGTTTTGACAATTTTGCTACAGACCTTTGATCCCCCACACCCAAATTGTTTTGGTATCCATGGTGATAACATGAAGGCATAATGCTGGTCATACAATTCGAATGAAACCACTGGCTTAGGAGTGTAGGTCAAGCTCTGCCAAAACATGTGCTAAAAGAGTTTTACACTCCCCAGCAGTGACTCTAACTCCATAGTGCTGGTCAAATGAAACTTCAAATGGTCAAAATAATGACACTTCAAATGAAACCACAGCCACTGGCTTAGGAGTGTAAGTAAAGCTCAAAATCATCATACCTTAAGCTGTGCATTTTTTTTTAAGTACAATCCCCTGGCATGCAGGGTGAATGTTGTTGCCATATACGTCCCCATCCCTGCACCAGCATGCCACCAGGCGTGTAGTTGAGTAAAAGGTCTAATAGGTGAAAACATGTTCTCTCGAAATAATCTGAAAGAATAAGGCAATTCTCATTCATTTATTCATGCTGAAGTGTTATCGACTGCATATAGAGTAGAACCTCTCTATTAAGGACACCCTCGGTACTGACAAGTGCTGTCCTTAATAGAGAGGTGTCCTGATTAGAGAGGTCAAATTGAATGGAAACAACCAATTTGGGACCAGAACTAGTGTCCTTAATACAGAGGTTGTCCTTAATAGAGAGGTGTCTGCTAAGGGAGGTTCCACTGAATCTCTGTATGATAGCAAAACATATGACAATCGTCTAGACAGGCATGAATTCCAATACAGGGAGTTGTCTCTACTTCTGGCTATCGTTACGACTTTCTGCAGGGCCACTCATGTCCATGTCATGTCAGCCGCAGCTAGATTCTGAATACAAGTTACCCATAACTTTGCGCCGTGTCTTTTAGAAAATTAGGTCAGCACAAAAAATGCACTTAATTGTTGGCTTATTGACTGCATTTAGCCCTGTATCTTGCTGACAACAAACCTATATTATAAAGTTACTGATAACCAATATTTGACTACATACAGCCCTGATATGGCAGCAAAATTCCTGACAACCTATAGTAACTTCATATAGCCCTCATCAAAATTGATGACAACCTAAACTGTCTTCATATACGTGTACCCTTGGGCCAAGTTCTTCAGTCGCATTAGAGGCAAACACTGGCTTTCCCTCAACTAAGCATTATATTCCTTAGTACATTTTATTCATAATTCGTAGTGTCAGGACTTGACGTCATGCAATGTTACTGCAAACACAGACCAGGCAACCAGGCCCAGTATGACAGGTGTCTTGAGGTGATTACTATGCAGTCAGGGGCATGGTTACATTTAATTCAGCGATAATCGTATTCTTCATACAAGTGTTAATAGCTTTAAAGGGGTTCGCCTTTCATGTTCACCTATACAATCGCATCATATTATGATGATTTTAGACAATTTATTGGCCTATTCATTGCATATTTACACAGTTAGAAATTTTCATATTTGAGGTCAATCCCCCAAAGTTTTGAACAGGTGGAGTAGAACATTGAGAGCTGAGTGACAACAAAGGCATTCATAGATCTTCAAACAATATTGGGGATTGTAATGAAAGTAGGAGGAAACCGGAGAGGGAAGTCTCCTATCAGTTAAATGTACTTTGTTTAACTTAAATTTGGCCTACTGCTGTCTCCCTTAAACATCACGTGGACATCAATTTGGTCTGACACAATTTATATTATGTTGCCAGGTCAATTCAGCCCAAACATCTTGACTTAAGAGTCCCCTTAAATGTCTCCCTTAAACATCACGTGGATATCAACTTGGTGTGACACAATTTATATTATGTTGCCATGTCAATCTTACCCAAACATCTCGACTTAATAGTCCCCTTAAATGTCTCCCTTAAACATCACGTGGACATCAACTTGGTGTGACACAATTTTATATAATGTTGCCATGTCAATCTTATCCAAACATCTCGACTTAATAGTCCCCTTAAATATCTCCCTTAAACATCACGTGGATATCAACTTGGTGTGTTAAAATTCATATAATGTTGCCATGTCAATCTTATCCAAACATCTTGACTTAATAGTCCCTTTAACATACTGCTTTGGCAAATGCTATACATACCTAACATGTGGGCAGAAATTTGTATCTATGATCCAGACTAGGAATGCACTGAAATATGCTACATATGAAGCGACAGCCAGCCCCTTTGAGTATTGATATTTTCTGAAAAGAAAACCAGTCGTTTTTAGGAAAATACAGTCCAATTCACAACTGACATCCTGCTTCGCGTCAGTGACGTGCAACGTACGCGCGTCAATGATGCACCAGTGCGTGCTTACATGTAACTCTCCATTCGTGACTTTCGCGTGACCTACGCACTGGGTAGCACGTCAATGACACGCCAATGACGCAAATTTAGACGGTTTCTTTTTTTTTCCTCAAAATGAACCAAGTACAAACATTTTTTTCACTTTTTATTTTGGTTCAAAATGAACCAACATCACCAAAAACTGCAGTCGTCGTCGTCGTTGTCGTCGTCGTTGTCGTCGTTTTCAAAGCCAAATAGACCTATCCTAGCCTGTCAAACCATGAAATTTTCGTTGTACGTTATGCATGATAATTTCAGGGTTTGGGGAGTCTTAACTTAGGGGGGATTTTTGACCGCTTTTAACCCGCGAGTCAGCTTTTTCACCACTACAGGTTAAATGGTCAGATTTGGACTGTGCCAAGACCATTAAAGGGGTATGCCATTCGTAATTAACTTGCAACTTAGCTGAAACTTGGTACACCTGTTAAGTAAATGTACTTGCATATCTGTCTACCCAACAGCAATGTTGAAATTCATATTCAGTTTGTGTTTATACGCAGTAGGAATTTTTTCAATTCAAATACATTGTACATATTTCAAATTTGTGTTGAATATGTGTTGAAATTCATATTCAGTATGTGTTTATACGCAGTTGGAATTTTTTCAATTCAATTACATTGTACATTTTTCAAATTTGTGACGAACGGCATAGAACTTTCAATTACAACCTTTACAGAAAAGTCAAGACACAAAAGTGCCTATGGGTGAGGCACCGTGATTTTAACTCCTACCACTTTTCAACTCAAAAGGTACAAAGGTCAGGAATAGCAGGAGGCTGTCATAAACTGTGACTCACCGGAAGAGAGGGAGAGGGGCCAGCATGTTTATTGTGACGAGAAGGCCGAAAGCTAGCTGGAAGAGCAGCGATTGTGGACTGATCAAATATATCTGAAAACATGAAAAAAACTGAGAATATGAATATGACATTCAAAACCAAGTCCCTTTTCTTGAGATCTTTATATCAGAAGTTTATTCAGTTCCTCTCTTACTTGAGAAGCTGCGAACTATTCAAAGAAATCAAAAAATACGGGTACAAATACTCGAGAAATGTGAGCAGCGCATTGTAAAATGAGGGCCTTCAGAAAAATTCACCAACTTTGCTGCGGCGTGATGCCACATTCTTCAAGTGCCCGACCGTCGGTGACTGCATAACATCACTTGGATTTTACATGGCATGACATCAATTTGGCCAACATGACTGACGTATGTTTTTGGTACCAAGACAGTGGTCCCGTGAAGGGCTGATCTAAATGTCTGCATATTTTTTTGTATTTTTCATTTGGAAATATTCCTGAACTGAAATGTGGTGTCTCTCAAGTAAACTCTATTTGAAAGATTTTAAATGCTCATACTCACCAAGGTCACAATACTACAATATGAGGTCAATACTGCTATGACTGTCTTATTATGAACATTTGGTTTAGCACCAACTTCAATACTGCAAAAGGAGAAGATAATCTATTCATTTATTTATTCGTACAAGGATAGTACACTTAACATCAAGTTGTGCAGTGCAGTGCTGGCTGTGCATTGTCATTGTCACTGTCAATGTCATTGGCACACAGACTTTGTATATAAATCCTATTGGCTGTTTTGCCGGAGGTATGGAGTCCACTTCAGGCCACTGTCAACTGTGGATCTTTTACTTGCCCTAGCATAGACACTCGGGTACAAGGGACCACGGCTTTTAGTCTCATCCGACAGACCCTCTTCTCGTTACTTTTTCTCATATTCTGCCTCAAGCTTGTTGTGAAGAGTCAGGAATGTAGAGTGGAACCTACCTTAGCAGACACCTCTCTACTAAGGACACCCTCTCTATTAAGGCCAATGCATTTGGTCCCAAGTTGGTCATTTCCATTTGATTTGACTTCTGTAATCAGGACACCTCTCAATTAAGGACAGCACTTCTAAGACTCAAGGGTGTTCTTAATTGAGAGGTTCTACTGTAGTTCCTTGAAAGCCACCGGGTTCATGCAGAAATACAATCCTTGGCTCTTCCCGGTGGAACAATAAAAATTCTTTCTGGGCCCTCCAAAAGGAGTTCACTTACATTGAGTATATGAGACAGGATCCACCCCATAGCATGGGAAGTTCATCCAGTAACTGCAATGGAGAGAGGAAAGCCTGGACTTATTTTCACTCATCCAGCTGGTTATCATCCTAGGATGTTTTGCCTCTTCCAGCTGATGACTGATATACATGTAATTCCAAGGATAGACAGTAGGACTCTTCAGATTATGATTTCTCAAGATATTTTACTCTTCTTATCCATTTTCAAGGTGTTTTGACTCTTCCAGCTGGTTATTTAAAAATTCAATTTCTCCAGGATTTCTACTCTTCCAGCTGACTATCGATCCAACGTTTTTACTCTTCCAGTTGGTTATCAAAATTAAAGCACTTACCTGCATTTCATATCTGAGTGTCATGTGGAAGCACCAGGATCCGAGACCCACAACTGCAAAAGAAGTGCAAATAAATTCATCTCCAGAAAATATACAGTTTACCCCCCCCCCCAAGGATAATTCATCCTGAGGACAGGCACACCTCCCAGGACAATGGAACCCATCGCATTTTGTTTGTGGACAACATATCCAAAGCTTTGTTGTAACACTAAAACCGCTGAGGCAAAAATGAGGCGCAGTGTAAAGTACATAGAGAATGACACCACAAGACTTCTTGGAGGGGGACTATAGGCAGGTGCCTGGGGGCCAAATTGGCGGTCTTCCTGTGACTAACATGCAGTCAAGGGACTGGGTCATGTTTAATTCAGCGATACATATATATTTCTGGTATAAGCGTGAACACCCCTATTGGCAATTTCATGTAACTCTATCTTGCCTTCATGGCTGCTACCTATAGACTCCCTTTAAGAATGACTTACCCAGCAGTCCAATGTAACATAATATAAACCTGGTCTCTGCTTTGTCCTTGATAGAAAGCACCAGTCCGGTTATGGCAGGAATGATAAGGAGGCAATTACTGACAGTGTTCCCTGGAAAGATTGGAGATGGTTCAAAACAGTTAAAGGAAACCTATCATGAATCGGTCATAAATAAGGAGAATTTTTGATGGCCCCGTAAGGGCAGAGACCTGTATTCATCCACGACCGGAAGTGTGGCACAGTCACATAGAGCTTATCAAAATGTCAAGATGTGGTAAATACATGGCTGGGATGGACCAAAGTGGAATTAATTCTCAATCTGTGGTTGATTCTTAATCTACAGAGTCAGGCCATCACAGAAATATGCTTTTTGATAATATATTTAAGAAAACCTAATGGCACAAATATCTTTTTATTCTTTGAAAATCAGCAGTTTTAAGGAAACCTGAGGGTGAAATGACACTCAAGATTATTTTTATTAATGGAGAGGAGAGTAGTAATTATGTAATGTGGAGGAGAGTAATTATGTAATGTGGAGGAGAGTAGTAATTATGTTATGTGGAGGAGAGTAGTAATTATGTAATGTGGAGGAGAGTAGTAATTATTTAATGGAGAGGAGAGTAGTAATTATGTAATGTGGAGGAGAACAGTAATTATGTAATGTGGAGGAGAGTAGTAATTATTTAATGGAGAAAAGAGTAGTAATTATGTAATGTGGAGGAGAGTAGTAATTATGTAATGGAGAGTAGAGTAGCAATTATGTAATGGAGAGGAGAGTAGTAATTATGTAATGTTGAGGAGAGTAGTAATTATGTAATGGAGAGTAGAGTAGTAATTATGTAATGGAGAGGAGAGTAGTAATTATGTAATGGAGAGGAGAGTAGTAATTATCTAATGGAGAAGAGAGTAGCAATTATATAATGGAGAAGAGAGTAGCAATTATATAATGGAGAAGAGAGTAGCAATTATGTAATGGAGAGCAGTAATTATGTAATGTTGAGGAGAGTAGTAATTATGTAATGGAGAGTAGAGTAGTAATTATGTAATGGAGAGGAGAGTAGTAATTATGTATTGGAGAGGGGAGTAGTAATTATTCAATGGAGAAGAGAGTAGCAATTATATAATGGAGAAGAGAGTAGCAATTATATAATGGAGAAGAGAGTAGCAATTATGTAATGGAGAGGAGAGTAGCAAGCATGTAATGGAGAAGAGAGTAGTAATTATGTATAAATGGAGAAGAGAGTACATGTATTAATTATGTGACAAGGATAATGGCAAATATGTAAGCCCAAAGAGACCAGCAAATTAAGCAAAGGATGCTGGCTGTCACATCACCAGCACTATGCAACTGGAACATTCCCTACAGAAGCCCAACTGACATCTACAGGCCTATAGGCCCACAGGGCAAAACCTTATGTCTTGGAGTCTATAGCCTTGAGTATAACTAAGCGCTCATGCATGTTGTTCTACATGCTACATAGCAACTATATACAGCTAGCAATAAGGACAATAGCAAATATTGGAAAAGTCGCATGCTTTAGCTGTATGCGAAGGATATACAACAGTATATACAATACATCACCTGATATAGTTGGCCTAAATAATATATAAACAACTTACAGAATTCAGCAATGTAGTGGTGCACTTCGTAATTGTTCTCACACCAGTCTATCGTGGAAGTCACTTCACCCCAAAAACCTGTCTCCGCAGTCGTTGGCGGCATTTTGGGGGTCTTCGGCAAAATCGGTGGAAACTGGAGTTAACAGCCTATAACTAGGCCAACCTGAGAACCGGCATGGGCCTGCCTGTTTCCAGGAACGAATGTCAACACTGAATTCGCAGACGACATCTGCGACCAATCACATTATCATGAAATATTTAAACGTCACTTAGTCGCTTATTGGAAAACTTGGTCGTTGCCAAGCGACGAGAGAGGCGCGGGAGTATCGAATTTAAAGGACGCGTACATTATGTTAGTGTTTTGAGGTGAAAAATGATGTCGGGACAGGCCATATACCTAAGTCCGTCGGGTGTTCATGAAATCATAGTCCTAGTGGTATTCATTTATTGAACGTTTATTGAACGTGTCAGTAGAGGCTGGGGATAATCCCCGAGATAATCCCCGTCTACCATTATGACAGGAGAGACCGGCGTCGTATCATACGCTCCCGAGGCCTCTCAGTGTTAAACCAGCCACAGATCCAAATCCAACCAAAGGGATGAGAGGGGGGATACCCCATCCACATTCCGTTGCATCCATATGGTAGCAGTCAATAAGAGATAGAAACTGCACCTATACCCTTGCCTGTACCACAGGCACGTAGAAATAGCCCTACTCAATTATAGCCCTCAATAGCGCCCTCTTATCGACTTACAAATACCCCCACCACAGACAACACACGTTTTACTTGTGTTACGTGTGTATTCAGTGGCGGGTGTGTGTGCGTGGGGGGGGGGGGGGGGGGCTGTCAGTCGATTGGGGCTCTAATTTCCACGTGCCTGTGTTTCCACCAGCGAAGGTAAAATGATGAAAGATGCACGCGACTCCGTCTTTATCGTAAAGTCTGCTGCGACGGTACTGTCGCCTACATGCAGTGGTTAAAACATCCAACCCATTCCCTTTATCATGTGAAAGTTTCCCCTTGCAATGGACCAGTTCTGTTATAGAAGAAGTATGTGGTATACGGTACTACTACCATTTGTTTATTCATGCTACTTTGTTGTCGGATGGGCTCCTGGCCGATTTTACATTATTCAACAATTGCTGAGCCCCGTCCGTCGCGTGGTCAAGATGACCTAAAGGTGCCTCGATCACCAATGACGAAATGCACATCTTTATCATATAATACACTCGTCTACCATAGGACATTTCAACTGTTACACCGGCCGCGGGATCTAGTTAGTGAGTGGGGAGGGGCTGGTGCAACTATTTTCCAAGGGATACAAGTCAACTGCACATAGGCCTATACAAACACTTCCAGTGTCGTATTCATCAATTCATCTAATTCTAATGGGTTAGATTCAAAGATTGTTCTCAAAGTGGTTTCCCGCACTGCCCCTTGGCTACACCTATGGCTATGTAGGTATAAAGTGTTATTCGTAAACTGGATTTTTTTAACGGGAATTCAAATTTCGCGCCACCGACAACGATGCCCTTTTGTTTGCGGATCCCTGTCGTTGCCATGGGCATGGGTTGTGTCACGTGGTCACGCACAAGGCAACCATATTGATCTCCGACAACAGTAGCTCGGCGGGTTGCATTAGTTTCGCTCTAGTTATTGTGTGAAAAGGGCAAGAATATCCGGAGAAAATGCATCGATCTTATCAGTCTATCCTCCCCTGCCACAATAAGTTATTACAACAGAGATGGGATGAGACATATTACAATGAACACAGGCGAAAGGTGAGGTTCCAGATTTTCTTGGTTGTGTACATTTTTGTACTGTAAAATAGTGGTATACATTGTATACTGTCTGTAGTGATGTACAAATGCAATATGATACTATCATTACTGACATCAGCTGATTATGGCTCTTAGTGTTACCTGTACACTTGTAAATAATCACTATAATATATTGTTGCCTGATCTGAGAAGATGCCTTATAATATTTCTATTCTATAACCTGCCATGTCCATGGAATAGAAATAAGGAAATGGATTTCTTTAGATCTGATCACCTACTGTATAAAACATCCTGAGGAAATCAGGTGTTAATGTTTGCTTCTCGGGTTCCTGAACCCTTGGTTTCCTCAGGATCGGTGTAATACTATTACATGTCACATGAAATTAACTGTCTGGATTCCACAAAATGGAGGGTCTGCTCGAGAGAAGGGCACTGACAACAGAACTGACAATGGCCTAGAGACATTGTCTGGCATCATTGGCTGTTGACGACCTTTCTCAGCACCTCATTGCCATTTTATAGAAAGGTAGCTACTTGTTTTCAGTGGGTTTATGTATGTGTGTAGCTTAGATTTTGAAAATCTGTGGTGAAGGACTGCCAATCGTGCATGTAGGCCTAATGGATGGATGGTCGTCATGCTGGCCCCACCCAGACCTAGTCAACGGACCTCCTTGTCCTCAGTTTCGATGAGCCAATAATTCACTCGGCTACGCACTGGGTAGCGCCAATGACGTGAATTAAAGGATGTCGATTGTGATATTAGGATGGGGAAGGGATATTATGATAAGGGCTACTAGATGGCTTTATGTTCAAAGGAAAGTTAAGTGCCCCTCGTTTATGCCTTATATCTGGTAACAGTACTGCCTAAAGTAACATCTCTGCCTTACGCAACCATGAGTTGTTTCTTTTGAACACCCCTGTACATGTCTTTAATGGTACCTCTTCTTTTCTACTCTAGGTAGCGGAGGTAAAGCCCATGGTCGACACCAAGGCGCCAAGGACTTATATGCATTTACATTTGAAACTAAAGAAATTACAATTAGAGGAAGAACGTCTAGCGACAATTGAGAGGGATAACCGAATTCTGTTGGAAAAGATGGCATATATCATGAGAACGCGAGGACGAATCGATAATAGAAATGACTATGAATACAAAAGGTAGGTGTGTTGTTGAAGTACAGTCCATATCACAATTGACATCCCTTTAATCGCGTCAGTGGCGCGTCAGTCGTTAGTCGCGAAACATAGAGCGAAAAGTCTGTTACTGGCATGCCAGTGACGCGCAGCTCGCGTGCAAAGTAGAAGGGATGTCAGTTGTGACTTGGACTGTAAGAGGAGAAAAAATTTCCTAGATGTACTTTTCTTTTCACATTCTGTAGCCATGCGCTATTAACGATGCCGTACCAATTAGTAGCAAGGCAGAAAATCAGATCTCTGGTGTTTCATCCAGTCCAATACAATGTACTTCGCATCGTCCTTAACCAAATTCTCTCACGAGCAGTCAGTTTGGAAACACAGCTAAATAGCTCTTGTTGAAATCCAAATTCTCTTTGGTCAGTCGCATCGGGAGTTTGTTGAATTGCTCCAGTGGTAATGTCTTTTCAATAGATATTTCATCCACTTTGATGGGAATTTCTATTTCCGTCCAAAACAGCTCAATTATTCCGCACTGTGTCTGAAACCTTTCAATCAAATTGTAATATTCTTTTCACGACATGTTGCATTGATTATTAATAGGATTTCTATTCTTTCATTTGACCATTCGCATTGATTATACATGTATGCAACCAAGCGGAACTAATTGGATTTCCCTACCTGAAAACGTATCTCGTTTTAAAAATTGCTTTCCCACTAAAAAAAAGCTCTGCAATGTAGTTTCATTGATCTACATTGTATTAGAATAGACTAGTTGATCAATTACTGTAGCACCTCTCTATTAAGGACACTCTCGGGACTGACAAGTGCAGTTCTTAACAGAGAGGTGTCCTGATAAGAGAGGTAAAACAGTGATAATTTTGAGTCACTGGCCTGTGGAGACCACACACTATAAAACCCACCTACATTCAGTCATTGTGCTCCTGGTTGTATAAGTCTGACTGCACTTTAGTGTCAATTTGGCTTCTAGAGTAATGAGTACTTGAATCATGCTGTTCAAATTGCCTTCTCATTTTTGTAAAGACCTTTTCATGTTACTCCTCATGCTCATGACACCATGGCCACCTACTGTTTCGCGCAGACGAGAATTATCGAATCTTATATTGAATGCAATGTGATACTAATCATATATGACATCCACACTCCATGCGGTCCTCCAAATGAACGGAGTGCTTGGATTGTGGTTCCACTTCCCCTGAAGACAAAACAGTTGAAATGTCTGAAATACGGGCCAATAAGAATGTCTTTTTTATACAGCCAGTCAATGAGAAGGCGACCACATCGTGTTTTGACATAAAAGACTGTCATACTCATGCTTTAGGGGGTCTCTTTGAGTATAAGATATTGTCAGTGCTATCATTATAATCATTTACACCATTGGACACCCAGTGATGGGCATTGGTGACAAAGATTTACTTCGCAGAGATGGAGAGATCGAGTTGGCAAATCATGTTTGCTGGCCGCATAGAAAGGGTTTTGATTCAAAAAGCTGCTACGTGATGTTAATGTAGTCTGTGCGACCTCTCTGGAGAGGCTTCACAAAACGTTTTAGCTCATCATAAGTCTTTACACACTATTTTCAGTTTGAACCGAGAAAAACGAAAACGTGAATTGCTACGCATCACCCATGACAACCAAGAAATCCTTCGCCGCATCACGCTACGACAGCCTGAGTACGATCATATCAAATGGCAGATGGATTGGGAAGAGAATCAGCACTTTATGGATAATATCTCACATTATCCCAAGGAGTGGTGGCTCATGCAAAAGGTATGGTTCAGCTTTAAGGAAGTTCGCCAGAGAAAACTTCAGAAAAAAACATGATTTAAAAAAAAAAGTGGCATAAAGTTTTAATGAGTTGTCCGAGGAATGGTCTTATCCATAGGTTTTGATGATTGGTAGTTTTTTGCAATTTAGTCCCTTCTTTCACGAAATGTTTTCCTACCTTCAGAGTGCTTATGGTGGTGCCAGTAGTCGACAGCAGAGCGCTCGGGAGAGTGCCCGAGGCAGTACTGCCCGCAGTCAAAAGAACGAGGGTGCCCAGTCGGGCGGTGAGGCAAAGGAGGAGAAGCAGGAAAGTGAACAGAAGCCGGAAAGTGAGAAGGAGCCGGAAAGTGAGCAGGCGCGGGAAAGTGAGCAGCAGCGGGAAAGTGAGCAGGAGCAGACAGAGCAGGAAGAACAGCAGGAACAGGACTAAATCGCCAAATTGAGAGAGATTTGAATTACGATTGAGATTGATGCGTTTATGATGAGGTAGTGGCTATAGAATCTGCTAGGTGGCGCAGTCAGTTGTGTACCTTTTCAAGGCTCATGAGGAGGCCGGTTTCATACCAGAAGAACAAGAAACAAGGTGAAACGACTTTGGCAAACCAATCTCGTCTTGCAACGTCCAATCTGTGGTTGTGACGTGATTTGCTTCCCCTGTTCGTTGGCTCTGTTACTCGTACTGCACGTCATGTGACATCGTTTACATCATCAGCAGTTGGCATTGTCTCACGATGTTTACACAGGCCTTTGAAAGGTACACGCCTTGCTGCGCCATCTATCAAAGTCCACTACCCCATGGTTGGTCCTTAGGGAAGTGAAAATTATTCATGGACTGATATGGGTCAGTGCCCTTGTTATAAGGGGTACTGTTGTGTCAGAGGTGACCTTGAAAGGGAGGTTTATCTGTACTTGTTCTAAACCTTACAAAAAAAGCCAAGATCATCAGTTCTTTGACTAGAGTGTTTGGTTTATCAGATAACGAAAATCTTGTTAAAAAGATTTTTGACATCTAAATATGTTTATATTTGACTTCATAAAGTCGGTGATATCATCCATCAAAGTTTCGATGCTGTGATTACAATAGCCATAATAGCTGGCTGCGTTATATAGATTGAACTTGAGCTCAGTTTAAAAAAAGTCAGTCATGACTGTACATGCTGATTTAATACCTAAATGTCAAGATTACCGACCAATCATGAATTGAGATTGTGTATCGAATGAATTATTGGATTGTAAAGTGTTAGATCATGAGGTAATGATTATTGATTGATTTTAATATGGCAGTCGAATTTTGAAAGGCGAGGTGAGGTTGTTTATCAAATTTTGTCATTGGCATAAATTCATTCGATCTGATATCATTGATGTACAAGTGCTTTAAAATTTCTGTTTTCCATTTCCCATCTGGTTATTGTGTAAATTGACCCAAAAAATCCTCTCGTGGCAGTATTGATCAGCCCACTTTGGTTTTATTGCATTAATCAACCTCAGCCCAGCAGGTGATTTAAAATTTGGTTTGCCATGCTCATATGAAGTTCATTGTAACCATGACATCCTCTGACAGTTTGTTTTTTTACAAAAGTGGCATTATTTTCTATACATTGTATACGTGTTTGACCTAGTAAATTAAGACTGGATCAGAATTTGATCTGGTCTGAATTTGATTTTTGTCCGCACTGTCAGAATTTGATCCGGTCTAAAATCGATTTTTCTCCACTATTAGAATTTGATCTGGTCTAATTTTGATTTTTCTCCACATTATCAGTATTGGAACCGGTCTAAATTTGGTTTTCTCCACTCGATTAGAATTGGATCCGGTCTAAAATGTGCTTTTCTCCACATTATCAGAATTGGATCTAGTCTAAATTTGCTTTTGCTCCACACTATCAGAATTTGAGCCGACCTAAATGTGCTTTTTGTCCGGACAATCAGATATTGATCCGCTGGAGGAGAGTGCCAACAAATGACTGAACGCCACCTGTGGCCAAACTCTGAACGTTATGACCTGGCTATTTCTGTCCACACTGTGGAAAAAGGCTTAAAAGCTCGTCCGGATAGGGTATGTAATAAACGTGTAAGGTTAAAATCTGAAGAAATTCTCTAAGAGCTGTTTATTTACAGAACTTTGTTTCTCGACCATGACATTGATGTATTCCTGTATTATCCGAAGTATTATGTGGTGTATTGCCTGTCGTGACTTACTGCTGAGTTTCATTAAATATTAGTATAATTTCAGAATTCATGTATTATCAATGACCTTTTAGTTGTTCATCCAGATGAGGACTAACTTTCGTAGTACATGTTGTGGATTCCATTGGTTGCTATGGACTGTTGTGGGTGCCTAGATACAGTTGCCATGGTTACTGTTGTAGTCCCCATGGCAGCTATGAGCCAGACAACATTGTCATGGTAACTCATGTGCCAACCATGTCAATGGATGCCGTTGCCAAGGTTCGAACCATGTCACTAGATAATGTTGCCATGGTTACCAATGTAGTTGCCATGGCAACTAGATACGATTGCTATGGTAATAATTACATTCCACTTTTTTAATCATGATCATATTCTTGCCAAACAGTCATTTTGTCCGATTTTCGAAAGTGAAGTTGTGTCACAATCATTCTACATGTACCTGTATTCCCAAAGTATGTATTATTATTCTCACAGACTCATCAACCTTTCCATTATTCAGTGGTTGTGATACATGTAGCATATGATGTTTTGTATACGAAATCTTTGAAATAACACTTTTGTGCAACTTTAAAATCCATTTCATGACACTATTTGTATACAAAATCTTCGAAATAACACTTTCATGCAACATTTAAATTTTCTTACGACACTATATTTCACATATTTTGAACGAAGGTATGAATTTCAGCAATTTTATCAAATCAGATTTGAAAAGATTTGAATCAAGCAATTTTGTTTTTGAAATCATGTTAAAATGAAGTCATTAGGATTTTGTTTTATATGTGTAATGTAATGTGCATATACATGTACATGGCTGTGTGCATGTACATGGCTGTGTGCATGTACATGACTGTGTCATGTATGTGCTCCTCCGTCTGACATGTAAATGGCTACATCCTTTGGGGCAAAAGTGAATAATGTTTGTCAAACTATTTTATCATCAACGGTGCATCAATTTATGGATAAACTGTTGAATTCACACGCTGTCATTGACTGTACTGTGACGTTTTTTTTATGTGGTGTCGTTACGTTTTCAAGATTCTTGTCTTGCTTGATTTTCTAGACTAGAATTTTCTCCGCTAAATTCCCATGTTATGCTGAGGCTGGTCAAGCAAACTTGGGGTGTATGCCTGTCATCTTGTCTTGGCTCCAGTACCAGTAAATGAGTAGGTTTGAAAGCAAATGCAAGATATATAATGAAGTCTTTAAAAGACTTGAAAGTGTAAATTTGTATATTTCAGCAATTTTCAAGTCTTTACTAGTCGTTAACTGTGATAGTGATACATGTATGCCTTGTGATGTGCGTTGTTTGCAATGTACATGTATGCTATGCTTATTAATTTATAGAAGCCTGGAGTTATAAACTGAAGTAGAATGCCTTTTGGCATTCGTGTAGCATGTATCTTTACTAGAGCAAGGTATACTACGCTTAATCGTCAATGCCTCGAGCTTTTGAGCTGTCTACTTTGAAATAGCGTAATAGAGTTTCTCGAATCATGTAGTGATGTAAACTTTTCCCAAAATCATTAAGAATATTCTTTGCGACAGAAATGTAAATATTTTTCCAAAAATACAGAGTGTGAATTAAAATGTTTCCCCATTGAAAGGCCTGCTGACACTTTCAAAGGCCTAATAATGCTTTTGATTGGGCCATGTTTTAATTTACACCCTGTATATCATATCTGGTACTGAAAATTAAATATTTCTCAAAATGAAGAAGTCATTGTTGCTGCTGTTTAATGGTGAAAAGTATAATGTTCTTGTCTTTGGATTATGGGCCATTGGATACTATCTTGTGGACATTTTATGTAACATTTTTGAGATGTATATACTTTTCTAAATAAATGGCTGTGAATATGTGTAACAAAGTCATGGATTCCTTCTTTCTTCATTTATAAACTTCATCAAATGCACCAAAGTATGATAACCTTGCATTGGTATGGGGACCTTGGCAACAACAAATGTAGCCAAGTGCTGTTTACTGGCATCGGTATGGGACCTTGGCTGTACTCCAATCATGATAGGGTACCATCTGTCGACTTCATCAAGTGTAACCAGGTGTGGTCGACTTCCATCAGTTTCATCTTGACCCTCAATGTATTGACATTGCTAAGCTTTACAGACAACGCGCGTCACCACTGGAAGTTCAGTATGATCAGTTTGGGACGTGGGCTATCCACCAATCACAAGAGGGTACAAGCAATACTACAGTCGCTGCTCTTGAGGCGCAGACTATCACCAGGGTATTGCATTATTGTGAAAGAGACGACACGTCAATTTTGTCTCAGTTTTGATGCATACCCTTCTGAAAATAAGCACAGCTCAGCTTATTGGGATGCCGATAGGGGTCATACTTTAAGGATGTATGCACATGAGGAGGGGTAGGGTCATTTGTGTATGCTGTACAGTTCCGTACAGGGGCAGTCAGGTCCTGAAAGTCAGAAAAATGTGCAAACTTGAAGTGTGGCCCTTTACCCCACTGGATGACCTCTTCAGCATTTGTTGTGACCTCATATCATTCTCTAACAAGTATTGCTCGACACCCTCAGGACTTGCGACCCATTTGTATGTATGATTGTGTCCCAGTTGGGTTTATTGGCTCATTGACTGACATCTCCTGCTAGAGAGAGAAGTCAAACTCTACATACTGTCCAGCTGGATGAGGTTTTTGTTTGCTCTTGCAAAGGCACCAGGTCCGAGAACCTTGAACCGAGAAATCTAAAAGGATGAAGCAATTAAGAGTGAGAGGTCTTGCTCAAGTAGTTAAACCATACAGCAGCGATCCTTTTGAGAACTGATCCCATGATCTTCTGACCAGCAGTCTCTCTATTTGAAGACAGGCTGTTGGCTGGATCGTGCCTTTGTCTACCAAGACTGGCTGAGCAGTAGAGTCACAATCTATGCTGGACATTGAGCCTATCCTTTTGAGGTCTTTTGTAAAGGACCCACACAAATTCAACAGTTGTGGTCCAATTGCAGACTGAACCTGAGATCTCCTTGTTATGGCCCTGGCCTTTGAATACCACTAGTCCTCCGATCAATAGGGATAGCAAAGGGCAGAGAATTGGATGGGTGACACACTCTACATGCCGACTGATCGGAGGTGAATTTCAGTCCTAAAGTCTCCTCCTTTCACCGCTGACACAAAGGGCCAGGAAATCTGTCGGACGCACCATCATAAACGGGTGGCCAATCAAACTGCTGGACACAAAGTAATTGAATGACGGCCTGAATCGATAGTGCCAACCTCAGGATCAGGTTACCCTTCTTCTATACAACATGCACTCTGCATTTGGGTCAGGTTGGCATCCCTGGAACCGTTACTCATTGAACACCTGGTCTTCCATTATGATGACTTTCAGTGCGTGTCTCGTGCGACAACTACTAGCGAGTGTAAAGTAAGTGTTGTTGTGACGTGGACGTGTGGGAAAGGAAGGAAATGCAGGGACTACCGATAAAGTAACAGCCCTTCTGACGGCCGATCAGGGAGGAGTTATCGGTGGTGAAGGATGGATATACGCACAACGTCAGTGGCTCGGAATGACACTTGAAGGCCAAGGAACACTGCTTGTCACGCCTCAAGATTAAAGAGTAGCTGCGTCAGGGTACGCACAGCCTGGAGGAGATCTACAGAGGCCATGGCGAAGTCCACCGGACTTGAGTGGCTGACCCATGCTCTAGCAGGGGTTGGGGAGAACAAAGTAAAAGGACTGATACTCCCTACGTGCAAGCTCGTATTGCCCTGAAATCTCAGACTTAAATCCTGTTCAATATCAAATGACTGTTTATTTCATAAAATCATCAATTTACATGACGTTGTATATCATATAGAAAGCACAGAAATCATACCAAATTGTAGCAGATTTTTCTTCTTAGAATACTACCTTTCAGATCAAAGCCCTAATCTAGCTGAAACTAACCTATACCAGGTAAGATCGCACTGCTGTAAACTCAGTCAGGAGCCATCAATTTGATGGCTCTGGAAAGCTGCAAAATTTCAATTCAAAATGACATAACGCAAATCACGAAGTTCTAAAAATACATACAGTAGAACCTCTCTATTAAGGACATCCTCGGGACTGACAAGTGCTGTCCTCAATAAAGAGGAGTCCTGATTACAGAGGTCAAATTCAATAGAACTGACCAATTTGGGACCAAATGCAGTGTCCATCATAGAGAGGCTGACCTTAATAGACTAGAGAGGTGTCTGCTAAGAGAGGTTCCACTTTACTAAACATTTGGCAATAAATTAGAGTCGTACTTCATAAATGAGGAAGCACAGTCTGACATAATATTTACAGTGTTAATTTTTCCCAGTTCCCATTTGATTATGGCACATATTTGAAAATACTGAACTTTACTATTAAACATCATTGCAAAGAAGTAGTACAAGGCCTAAACTACCTTTAAATAGACCTTATTTCAATATAAATCAAGTACAACATATTGCCAGATTAAATACACTGGAATGCCCCCCCCCCCCCCCCCCCCCCAACTCCAATGGAGCTCTGTCTATAACAGTTTGGCTACAAAAAGACTTATGACTGATTCATGAGAATAAGACCTAAACCTGCTATTTATTATTACTGCACTTATCATAAGACAATGGTACTCATACTTTTTTATAAAAGTACATCACATCATGAAAAAAAATTTTCACATTCAAGTACCCACTACTTTGTTCATTGCTCAAAAAGATTGCCTAACACATGACTTTCAACCAGAGTTGTTATAAAAATGCTTTGGGCCCAGAATAATCTGCAGGCTTGTAGTAGAACCTTAGGACTACACAATAACTAGTGGTTTCGATGTATACATGAATTGGACATTTATACACAAAATGGACATTTATACATAAATTGGACATGAATTTCACAACATTCACATTCAGCACCCAGTCAGGTTACCAGTACAGAGCATAAATGATCTGAAAATACTGGCAAAGCTGGAACTACAGGATAAGCCGATAAAAATGTCTCAAGTGTGGGTAAACCATTCACGAAGACATTTTTTTGGGCTACCCTGTATTGAGCAATTACATGATATGAACACAGTTCTTGTGCAAATAATACCAAAAACTTCTTTATTTTCAGAATTTATCGCAAGCAACTTCAAGCACTGTTGCGATGACACTAATGACTGACATCTTGAAATACACGGTTGAGACATTTGCGCCTTGAACAGCCGATTTCTATTCCCAATGCATTCCACGTTGCAATATTTCGGCAAAGAAATATAGTCAGTGTTGATTTGTCTTGCCGGTGTCTTTCAAACAATTATAAATAGGCCTATGTTCTACTGACTTTTTAATTGGAATATAATGTACGGCCTACTCTCTCACACATATGTCCTACTTGCTGGCGATGAAGAAAATGACTTTTTACAATAACAGAACTTTCTCAACTCGGGATACTTATCAATAACACAATGCGATTCCTTGTTATAAGGATTTATACGACTGATTTCCGACGTGACTTTGTACGATCCTTTCTTGAAGTCGACGAGGACTGTCCCTTCGTAGAGGGCGTTGCTTGGCGCCGTATCAAACGTTATCTGGAAGTGCGCCGAATCGACCTGAGCCTTTTTCGTGAAGTTAGCAATCCGGTGGTCGTTGTCGAAGGAGTTGTAATATTTCAGTAACTGCAAGATAAAAGTTGGAGAGGTAGTAGCATGATAACATGGATAATGGCGATATACTGTGGACCACATAGTTTTTGCAGGCGTTTATTTTTGTGTATTTCGCGAATAACAGTGATTCTGATCGTTCAAAATTTCGCGCCTTTTCAAATTAATTCCAGCAGTCAGTCCCATTATCTGATTTTAAATCCATTCTCAGCCAGACCTCTACGCGAACGTATAGTTACCTGTTCATTTGGAATAATCATCTTTGCATCGAACAGATTCTGTAACGTCAGCTCATGGCACACGTCCCGATGATTAGTCGTCATCTTGTTCATGTGCGTCACGACGGCTGCCGCGGCTTTCCGCGTCAGCTTGTCCTTCGTATCAACTTCCTCATAACGTAAACACGTGCACCAGTGCAGGGCAATACCAGCAGACGCACAAGTTCTATTTCTCGGAATCGACTTCAAAACACTAATACCCCTGTCGTTATATTTCGGCCGCGTTTCTAATCGTTTCGAATCTAAAACATCTTTCAATGTTTCATAAACATCAAAAGGCGTCGTTAACTTTCCGACGTTGTCTTTAAGATTTTTTATAGACGCGGGATATTTCTTTTGGAACCATTTCGGGAAGGCCAAGGACATTAACGGAAGTCTTTCCTCTAGTTTGCCTTGTATTGTGTGACGCACGGTGCTGTATCGCGCCCCGTGGTCACTCATGACAACCAGTAAAGTATTATCCAAATAATGTCCGGATTTTAACGCGACCAGGAACTTGACTAGATCAGTATCGATGTGTTCACCGGGATTGTTATCAGCGTGCGTCAACTCCCCGTGGAAGATTATACCGAATTTCGAAACATTATGATATTTGACGAAGAAATCTCGACCATAGTCCAACATGTATTGATGTTTTGGTTTTTCACCAAGACAGAAACGCGGACTATTTTTGTTCAGCGTCGATTCCCAAATAGCTTGCCAAAACGGCCGCATGTAGTGATCGGTTGGTGTCTTTTCGAATCCGTTTAAGCGTAGATTGAATGTCCCCATTGTTGGTTCGTCCTCGGCAAAGAGTGTAGCGTAGCCTTTTTTCTCGTAGTCGAGCCAGAGTAACGGGTAACGGTCGACGTAAGTCGAATCGTATTGACTTCTTCTCGTCTCGGGGAGTTCTTCAATTTGTTTTCCTGCAATTGACAAAGAGGTTTCACATTTGTTAAGATTTCAGAATTATTAGATACTTGACATGTTGGTGGGGTCCAGAAGGCAGAACCAAATGCCATGCAAGGAGTCCTCAGTTTAAGTTAAGTTTCCAAGGAGTCCTCAGTGCTGGCTTTTTCTCAGTATTTAGTGCTTTTTGCCATCAATAGGCCGTAGTACAGCTGCTTGTGCATCCCTGTGACCCTCGGGGCAACTCTGGGCTCCCCTTGGCTCCTGGCAGGTCCAGCCCTGCCAGGCGGGTCTTAGGCAAGGGTCCAGACCCAAGTTGGATCCAAGCATTGGCGACGCTAGGAGGCGGCCCTTCAACATCTACAAGGCGGCTATGGGTTAACAACTCATTCTGTCCAGATACAGAGTTCCAGGAACGAGAACCAGACCTATTGGAATGTGTTCAAGGCAGCAAACTGGTGACAGTTAACCCAAGGCCAGTGGCACAAAATATTTGGCAAGTGGAGCTATGTATAACGCTGGGCAAAAGTAACCAATGAATTAACACTGTAGTTACCTGTAAGAAGTGCAACAATATTAGGTGTAGTCCCGTCGCCGACGATATTGTATCCATCAAGAACGGTCGAACCCAAACTGTTCTTCAAGAAGCGATAGGTCTGGGGTAGTTTCCTCTTCCAACTCATGTGCGACAGCGAATCGATAATCACCATCAGAACATTCATTTGTTTGGTACCATCCTTTGGTCGGAGTTCGTCTATGCGTTCGAACACGTCTCTGCGCGGGTGGACATGCGCAAAGAATTGATCATAGTCGGGTTCATTGTCGTACATTTCTTCGGAGTCGTCGTCTGCAGGTGGCGTTGTGGTCTGTGTTGGCTTAGGATCGACATTGTCCATCCCACGGACCGGCTTGGCGGGAGCTTTTTGGGCGGGGTTAACAGGTTGATTCAGGTTGACTGGCCGATTCAGGTCGTTGGGAAGGCGTGTGTTTATTTTAGTCTTCACGGGTGCTTTCATAACATTAGCAGTAGGATCACCTTGTTTTTTCTTGGCAGGAGGATTTTGACCATTTTGAACAGGGTTCTGTTGATTTTGCAGACTATTTGCAAGCATGGGGCGTACTCTTTGTTCCATACCTCTTCTCCCAGCAGAATCAAGCCGATTCTCATCCCTAGCGACTGGACTTAACAATCCGTTCTCTACCCGCCTAACATTAGGTCCACCCTGTTTCAAACTGCCCTCGACCCTACCTTGATCTTGTTTCACCCCATCACGAAGCACGGAATCCTGGACATTGCCACCCCGAGGTTGTTCACCAATGTTCCCATTCCCTTTAACCTTATGCTCCACAGGTCTAACACTTTCCCCCCTGTGAACAGCCACTGACTCAGCTCCTCCATTCAACCTACCCCGCACCACCCCATTTTCGACAACACCACCCCTAAAAGCCTCGTTCTTTTCCCCCACCATGCCCACATTGTTCGTATTCTCCTCACCCTTGTCTTCATACAGATTATTCAATGAGTCAGGATGTGTCTTCCCCCTTCGGCCAATGTCGCCAGTATTCTCACTCCTGAACCCTACACCAGGTTGAACTCTTCCAGATTGAACTTGATGCACTGGATTCAAATTTCCCCTAGAACCAGTACCCACCCCAGTTTGCTTATGACCACTATCAAGCCGAGCTGCTTGTCCACCAACACCATCGAGCTCGTCCTGTCTATCAAAGGCAGCAACCCTATCCTGTCTATGTGCACCATCCAGCCCAGCCTGTCTATGCGTATCACCAGGCCTAACCTGTCTATTCCCAGTAACATCAGCCTGTCTACGCAAACCAGCATTGGCATCAAGCTTAGCCTGTCTACGCAAATTGCCAGCCCTAACCTGTCTGGTATCAGAATTCATGGCTAGGTTGGCAGCCACCCCATCATCCTGAACCTGCTTCAACTGTCTCCCCGGGTTCATGTCGCTAACAAAACACTGCACCCTGAAGAAATCATGCTTTATTTTCAAAGCAAACGGTTCCTGGTATCGGGTGTGAGGCTTCGAGTAGACGTACATGTTATCGACCATTCTCTCTATTGCACGATACACGCACTTTTCAATCTTTTTCCCCCGGACTTCCGATTGGTTGACATGAATGACGCCATCTTCGATGTAGAATAGCGGCTTTTTCAAACAACGCAGTGGTGGCACTTGGTGGAATGCCCCTTTGATGATGTCGTGTTGTAAATCGAGTTTTGGCCGTGGACAAACTTGCACGTCAGACTTTGACGTCCTTCCATGTTTGCGATGTGTCCTGTGGTGTTTCCTGGAATGTGGATTTTAAAGAGATACAAGATAAAAGAGTTATAAGACCAATAATGTTCTCGATTTTCACCATCTTTTCTATCCATCAGAGACCATATTTTACATTTTGAGTAAAAAAATGATAAAGAATTACCAAAAATGACCCCCTTCCCAGCAACCCCCCCCCCAAAAAAAAATTCGCCAACTCAGAACCGCTTTGTAATGGCTTTTAGCGAAAAAAATGTTTCAGGTCCTAACTTTCCCTGAAGATGGTATTCTGGTTGTCAAAAGCTGACATTGTATATCTATATGGACAGTTGACAGTGGTTCGGCCGTGAAAATGTCAGCAAATACAGTTTGATTTTCCCACCATCCGTTTGCCTTGGTCTACCTGACAGAGAAGTTTGCCCTGGGGACAAGAAGAACTTCACGAATTTTGATTGAAAACTATTACAGGGCAAGATAGAATAGCTATTAACTAACCTGTGTGACCTAATTGGACCCATTTCAGTGTCAATTGGCTGTCTGTCCTTGCGGAAGAATGTATCGAGGCCGTAGAAGTAGTTGAGGACAAAAAGGACCATAGCGACGACTATGATGACCAGGAAGATGTTCCCAATCCTCGTCCGGCACCATCTCCCTCGCATCGCCATGGCTACGATGTTACACGACTCTGAAATGAAAAGATACAAAACATTACACTTTATACTTTGAATTTTTTTAACTAATAGCTGCTAAATTACACCATACATGCTATCTTTGGGTCCTATAAATAAGTGCCTTGAAATTTTTCGGAAAAGGCTCAGCTCCGAATACACAGCCCAAAAGTCCTCAAAGATCCAATTGGACCTCTATGCCATTGCTACATATTTTGAATGACACTCATGATATAAACCACTGCAAATAAATGATTGCAATTCCACCAAGAACAATTTTTAAAGTAGGGCTACGTTAGGCAATCGGTACAAAGACAGAAGAACAACTGTTTTTCAAAGAAAACTCTTAAATAAGTCAAACTGTTATTTTAGCCTCAATTTTGATCATGAATAACAACTATGACTATATGAGCAGTGAATAGTTACACCAACAGATAGTACCATTACTCACACAGCAAGATTCCCTAGAATAACATAAAATGATTTCTACACTTTAAAGCTTTAAGGATATTACAAACTGTAATTTTGAATATATATCTCCATAGGCAACATTGCCACTGACCAATGCTTCATCATCATGTAGTCTATGAGCAGCTTAATGTGAGACTCTGACCTAATTAGTTCTGAACCTTGATCAGGGTCACTCATTCTCCAGGAATCGAAAGTATTGTTGTTGAAACAATGACAGAACCAGCCTCACCAGGCGATTCTGTTGTGTGTTATTGCAGTCATCGATAGTTTAATACTAACACATTATGATTAAGAAGCTAAAAATGACTTTTTCAGTAAAATTATCTCTCGGACGAAATCCAAGATTTGACTTTGCAATCTCTTCAGAATTATATGATTGCAACCACTCAAAAGACTGGTGGTCGCACACTATGTGTTCTTTTCTTCATTTAGACTTGTTTTGGCTTTTAACGGCTACCTCTCACTGGTGTGAGGTTATCGATTCATGGATTTAATCAATGGTGCAAACATGGCAAACCCAAAAGCTGAAGGACCAGACAGGAAGTGCTTCTTCACTTCACCACTTCAGTGTTCAATCCGACTCTCAGGGAAGTACACCAGTACAGCAGTTACAGTGCAATCAGGCACAACCAGAAAAATATATATTCAATTGCAATATATACATTGGATGACATGTGACATGTATTTATCATGTGATGTGACAGCAACTCTGCTGTGGAATGGCGATTGTACATGAAACTGCCGTGTGCAGACTGCAAGTGCAAAATGAAAAGAACAAAAAACAAAAACGAACTGTAAAATCAGCTGTTCAAAGAGACAAGAACCTGTGTATTGATGCCTTCGTGGCATTAACTTACTGCTGTCCGAAGTCCTCATTGACCCTTTTATCAGCTGGACAGGCTTTAGATAACGAAAATATTGATCTTGATGACTAAAAAGTGAACTTTGTGCCCTGAAAATTGTGTCATCTGCAAATAACTGCTGCTGCCCTCTTGCGGATTAAAAAAGTCTAAAGCACTGCAAATGTGATTCGCAATAGAAAATGGATTGCGAGCAATTTTGTGCGATGCGCAAGAAATCTCAAATAAAAACATGAGAAAGTAAAATATACTGAACATATTCACCATTTTCAGAGCCAGGAAAAGAAAATATGGCTGTAAATTGTGTTCATATTGATTCTGACGCCTATATGGTGTGTTTGACGCACGCTTTGTCGACAGAAAAAGAGGAAGTAATGGGGCTTTTGATTGGAGAGGTATGACTTGTAAAACTGTACATTTTTGTGTACATCAATGTACAGAGTGGTGGTGTCGCAGTAGATTTTAGTCCAACATAAAAGAAATCCATGTCCAAAGACTATGAGATGCTTGTATCTTGTGATGTCAGTAAAGGGAGAAGGGGTTTTACAGACTTCCTTTGGAGATCAACGAGGGTTGTGGTCAACGCCAATGTATTTTATACATTATTTTCTATCCTATAGTATAAAAATCCCAAATCCTCTGGATTTGCCCTTCTTGTACGTAGGCCTGTGTTGTGTCTGCGTCACGATGTGAATTCTGCAAGTAAAGGCCACTATTGTTCCTTTTCAGATTGATGAGACACGAGTCTTGCACATATCGGCTGTGATCATGTTGAGACGATCTGATAAACAACCTGATCGAGTTGAGATATCGCCAGAACAGTTATCGGCAGCTTCAACAACAGCAGAGGTAAGACTGTTTGACTGAGGCTAAACCAATTCAATGGTTAGTTTAACAGATTTGTATGACAAACTTACTAGGAGGACATTTGTAGAATGCACGTCAAAAGAAGAAGAAAATTCTGATTTAGAACGAGCACACCTTCGGGACTGACAAGTGCTGTCCTCAATAGGGAGAGCAGGTCACTAAAATAACTTGAAAATTTTGAACTATTTCATCTTTTTGTCTGTTTTAGAATCTTGCACATGAGTTGCAGCGGCCGATGAGAGTCCTTGGATGGTATCATTCCCACCCTCACATCACGGTCTGGCCATCACATGTTGGTGAGTAGTATGAAAGCATGCTAAATTACGCTTTAAACTGTTTGTTTTAAGATAAAAGTGAAATTTTCGAGGTTCACGAATTGATTGACGTCATATTTCTGCTTCAGATGTGAGAACCCAGGCCATGTACCAGATGATGGACGAAGGTTTCATCGGACTGATATTCTCTGTCTTCAACCAAGATAAAACAACCAAGCAGTGTCGATTTCAAGTCACATGCTTCCAGTCGATAAACCAGAGTCCTGAGGGGGAAGCACCACAGTAAGTTTGGTTCACATATACTGTAAACCGGGAAATGTTTGCGTGCGTTTTAATTTCGCATATTTCGCTGCCAGCAAAATCTGCAAAAATAAAATGCCGTGAAAAATTACATTAACTCCATTATGATTGCAGTTCGCCAATAATCTTGGGTATTCAAGGCAGGCCTTCTAACTTACCGAGCAGCCTGCCCTTGTTACTGCTGTTTGAGCCCTTGGAGAATGGATTCATCACAAGAAAAACAGACAAAATATGCGCTCATTTGTAAATTTTGTACCTAAATCAACTGTGTCCTTCTGGTTACGTGGATCATATGATGTCATATGCTTTGAATATCGAGATAAATTAACCTGTGGGTTTAAAACTCGGTGGTGATAACGATAATCTTTTCACTAATGAGAGAAATCTTTTCAGGTATATGAGATTGGAAATCCCGCTCCAGATCATCCGGCGAGATTCGATGGGGAAGGCTTCATTAGAATCGCTGACGGAGTTACCGAAGATCTTAAGCCAGGAGGAGGAGGACGAATATGTTCGGTCTAGTCAGGGTCATCATCTCGATCTTATATCAAGGATTTACAATGGTTCAGGTTGGTCCAAAGATTTTGTTACCGGGTGTTTTTTGCCGAAAGCTTACCACAGAAGTTCTTATTTTACTTGTGCATTCTGATCTGGGACTCTTTGGGAACACAAGGGTCACTAAAAACTCCATCGAGTTGGCTGAATTTTAAAGTAAAAAATCTCTATTAAGGATATCCTCGGGACTGACAAGTTCTGTCCTCAATAGAGAGGTGTCCTGATTAGTGGTCAACTTGAATCGAAACAGACAATTTGGGGCCTAACCTAGTGTCCTTGGTAGAGAGGTTGTCCTTAATAGGGAGGTGTCCGCTAAGGGAGGTTCCACTGTATTAAGTCACCAAAAGGCCACAAATTTGATCTCCTTGCTCCTACCTATAGCCTAAGCCCCCCTTTAAGTTGCCCAACCAGTGATTGTCATCTGAATTAATATTTCTAAAACAACAGTTGCTATATCTTTGCAGTTTATACACGGGCAATCTGCCACATCATGGAGGTGATGTCAGGGCCGTTGATGCAGACGTTAGAATCTCGATTGGAACAGAATCATCACAAAGTTTCAGAACTTTTACAAGAAAAAGAACGATTAACTCGCAGTTTGTCGGGATTTGACGACGAGGACAAGTTACTACAGCGACCCGCTAGAGCAGGTACTTCTTTAGCTATGGAAGACGACCAGTTCGGGGCTTGATTGTTTTGTAATCAATGCCTTGAATCGGATGTCGTCAACATTTATTCAAGTTGCATGATTATTTCAGACAGGGATAGGCAGGGATAGCTTGATAGCTTTGACAATTTACCTATTGTGATGAAGAAATATCTGCCATTTGGATTGGAAATATCTCGTTACAGAAAGTGTTCAGAGGAAATTTGTGGAGACGGACAAATTTTGGACTCGGCCAGATACTTTTATGGGCAAAATGTGCAAATTAAAGTGGATTGAGATTGACATTTTGTATCCTGAGGAAATCAGGGGTTGATGTTTTGTACTTCAGCCAATGTGGGGGAAATGTTTGTGTGCAGGGCCGGGGGGAGCAAACATTGACCCCTGATTTCCTCAGGACGCTCCAGATAGTGAACAAAATGTGTCAAGGGAAATTCAAAATGGGATCTAAACTATGGAAATTGGACTTGGACTTCAGCGGAATTTGAAGAAAAAAACAAGGGAACAAAATGTGATCTTTGGATCTTTGTTAAGGAATTTCAATTTTGGAAATTTGGACATCAAAAATACTGACACTGTATCATTATTACAACAATTGTCTTCAATGTCTTTATGTACATTTGAAGGAAGTGTAAAACCATCCAGAGTCAGCCCTTTTTAGAGAAGGTTTTAAAGGGGGTAGTTCTCTTTGCTTATGATTTTGGGAATTGAATATCTGTTGGCACAGAAGTTTTAAGCACTGCAGCACAATCATATTTGAGACTCTGTTGATCACCTGTAGATGAAATCGTTTCTTGTTTGTTCTTAGTTGACAAAATAGTCTGCTGGTTTACAGCAGAAGCTGTATAATATGCATTTGTGGACGGGAAGGTTGGTGTGAAGTCTGCTGTCGGTTGATGAGGTGGTTCATTTCCTAAACCATGGCCTAGGGAATTCTTTTCAATAAAAATAAAAATCTTAAACTGTTGTTGTTGTTTCTTCTTCAAAGTTTGACTACAGGACGATTTGGATTCCACGGACGGTTTGCCCCCCCCCCCCCAAAAAGACTACCCCTGTTGACAGTGGTGTGATTGCTTGGACAGTTCACCCTATTTGTCATGTTTGTCATCATTTTAAAATCGCTTGACGATGATAGCCTGACTTTTTGCCCTTTGTGCAAAGACGCTTGTTACAAATGATCGTAACTTTGGTCTGACGTCGTCCTGATGCAGTGTACCATGATCAGGATGGAACACTTCGCAATATGTCATTACCGTGAAAGATGCTGTCGAATCCATAGCCAATCTGATAGCATGGAGGAATGTCCAATAGTGAAGTGGGTCACTATTTCCCTCGGGTGATTTGATTAGAAAACTCCAAGAACGATTTGCCTCGATGAATGTGGTCTGTCGTCGGGGAGCATCCATAAAGTACGATCATTTCTGCCGAATTTCGTGAAATGTGAATTTAGCTTGCCAGCGTCTCTCCTGGGACATTAAAAACAATTAATTCCTGCGATTTCCAGCAGGCGTGTCCTGGCTTAATACGTAGATCAATACCGTAAGATGGTGACACTGGCGAAAACTCCTATGCAAAGTTGCCAGCGCAAAAAATGGTGCTCTGGTTGTGTATGTATGTTTTGAAATTGAACCCCCCATCCCCTTGTACCGACCCAATATGCTCTGGCATCGACCCCCCTCCCCCTCGATGTGTACCAGTACATACTTTTTGGATACTCCCGAGTGAATTCAAGCTGAGGACAATTTGCGGACGATGACAGACCCCTATAGATCTCTGTTTATTAACCTCACTCAGTTGATCTTAGTGCACCAAGCAGTGCTTATGAAATTAGCAGTGACGATTTTTGTACATAGCCTGGGGAGAACCAGATAAGGACGTTTTGGGTGGTAGGCCAGATTAATACTGCTTCTAATTGACTGCTGGTAAAATGTATTGGCATGTATAGCGGTGAACTAACTACGTCATAATGGATAGATTTCCAACTCGAACAAAAAAAAACATAAAAAAGTGATTGATTGGATTTTGACACCCAAAAACAATAGATATAAATTGAATAAAATAAAATTCCATGATATTGATAATGATATCATTGTTGTTGATACTTTGTCGACCATGTGCGTCAAAAGGCAACATGTGTGCCAGTGTTTATTCTCAACGCTCAGGCTTTGTTGGACTAATTTTACATTTCGAATCTAGGTCATTCTAGAGGCCTTTCAACAAAGCACAGCTGGCCACTGGGGCATACCAGAACGATATTGAATTCGCTGAAGCATATAAACATGCTATTTCTGTTGTCATTATAGGCTATGCTAGGCCTGTTGCGTGTGGTATGAAATGTTGTGTTAATCCATTTGACATTCTAGGTATTACGGATATCGTAAGAAAAAAGATCTCGGGTACATAATTAGGTAAGTAAGATCGTTGACTTTAGCTACTACTAGATTTTAGTTGGTCCAGCAATTTCTGTATGAGGGAAAGTTAAGACCTTTCTCTTGGATCATCCAGTTCTGAGTAGAGAACCTCATAGCCTAGTGGTTAACACTGCTGGCTACCACGCAAATGGGCCCGGGGAGAACCCAGGATTGTATATCTGGATGAACCGGCGTGGCTTCCAAGGAACTAAAATTCCTGACTCTTCACCGTCCTTTGAATGAGACTTGAAACCTAGGTTCCTTGTATCTGGTGTCTATGCCAGGGTAGGTCAAATATCCCACCAGGTGAGAAACATGAGTAGCTTGTGTGGACTCCACCTCTCGCCGAAGTCGGATTCAATAGGTCAATAAACCAAATATGCTCATCCCGCATTGGAGGAGGAATATTCCCTGGAGAAAATCACCTCTAAGTGCAGAGCGAACGCCGAAGAAGAAGACTCCATTTCAGAATGTATACATTTGTTTGCCATCAAACCAAATATGGTAGTAAGATGCCAGGCCTGTCACTGAATGTATACATTTGTTTGCCATCAAACCAAATATGGTAGTAAGATGCCAGGCCTGTCACTGGTATCGAGCAGACTTTGACAATACAGTAGAACTTCCCTTGGCAGACACCTCTCTATTAAGGACACCCTCTCTATTAAGGACACTAGTTTTGGTCCCAAATTGGGTGTTTGAGGCAATTTTTGTGAAGTCCTAAAGTAGAATCCCTAATGTCTTGTCACAAAAACCTTCAATTTCTGAGAACAATGTTGATAAAAGCTTGTTCTTTTCCTTGAAAATATTCATGAGTATCTCATACCACAAAGAAATAAAGATGGTCAAATTCTGTTTTGACTTTACATGTTTAATGAGCCGGTAAAGTACCCACACCACCATTCTTGTTCATTGAGTATATTTGACTTCTCTGGTTAATCCCAGCATGTCTTCGAGTTGATCTTTTTAGGTGAAAATAAAACCTCTTGAAACCTCCTGGAAATGTTTGCATTGTTTGTCAAACCTTTGTTGAAATAATGTATGGGTTGTATGGTGCAGACACTCGAGATGGACTTTGAAAATACACCTGTTTTTACAATAAATAGACAGGATTCCTACATGTATGTATTCTATCAGACCGGTATATGAACATTGGACTGAAAAGTACTGCCGTTAATAGAGAGGTGTCCAGTTTAGAGGGGTCAAATTGAATGGAGACAACCATATTGGGACCATAACCAGTGTCCTTGATAGAGACACCATGTTTTGACACCCCATATCAATTTTATCCGCATAAGGTTCTCAATGGTATCGGACCACCAACTATTATTGCCACCTTTTGGCAATAAAGTCCCTCATCGAATACGAAAACAAATTTCTCCGAAACCTGACCTTGCAAGGTGATACCCAGTGTTCAGGAGATCAGTTTCTGAGGTAATAAATGCAGTTTCTCCAAGGGTTAAAAATCCCTTAGTTTGGAGTGTTGGATTTCTGTTTCTGATTTGCCATGTGGTATTGACCAACTCTGTGTGAAACGATATGTAACATTACTTTTGCCATTATCGACCGTTCTCTGAGAGTGCTACTCGAAAACAGAGGATATTAAATGTCCCCGATTGCCTCTTGGCTGTTCCTAGGTTTCTAGAAAACAATTCCACAGTGGTGTACTTTTCACACTGGTGTGCTGTAACCACCACCCAGTGGTGTTCCAGTGGTAACCAGTTGAGTTCCAGGATCAGAAGTCCCTATCCTATGGGTTGTTCTTGTTTCATGAAAAGAGTATAAACCCAGTGCGGTCGCCTCTTTACAAACCAGTGGTAACCAGTTGAATTCCAGTATTGGTAGTCCCTATCCTCTGGGTGGTTGCTGGTTTCACGAAAGCAGCAACCAGTGGGGTCGCCCCAAAACAACCCAGTGGTGTTCCAGTGGTAGCCAGTTGAATTCCAGTAGTCACTAACCCCTTGGTTTTTCTTAACTTCTTGTAATTCAGTGGAGTACCAGTGGTTACCAGTTGAGTTCCAGTACCGGTAGGCCCTGTACTATGGGTTGTGAACAGTAACTCAGAGGTGTACCCTCGTCACAACCCAGTGGTATTCCTGTGGTAACCAGTTGAATTCCAGTAGTCACTATCCTCTTGGTTTTTCTTAACTTCTTGTAATTCAGTGGAGTACCAGTGGTTACCAGTTGAGTTCCAGTACCGGTAGGCCCTGTACTATGGGTTGTAAACAGTATCTCAGAGGTGTACCCTCATCACAACCCAGTGGTATTCCAGTGGTAACCAGTTGATATAAAATGTAAGATGATAATGAAGTATTTCTTGTTACGTGACATCACCGGTGAATGTACTGGCCCCATGACGTAACGGTGCAGTGATGGACCGCACAATCATGTTAGAATGGGATCTTCCTGACCCAGAAACATAAGTCGAGACCTAATAACGAGTTAGCTTTGATACTGTGCTTAATAATACCTCTTGACTCGGTTCGCGGAAATAGATTGATTATTGCTGATATTTTGCATTGACACCTGTTCACCCTTTCAGATTGGGTTAGACCCTCTTCTCGGCGACATTTGCATGTTCACCTGTCGCCGCTGTTTGTTACATTCTATATGTACGAGTCATATATCGTTGATGACGCAGTTTACTACTGAATACATTTCACTGGAATATTTCAAATTCAAACCGGTGCCATTGCGTGTGTGATCTTGTGTTGGAATTTTGGAATAAAGTGTCTTCAGATCAGACTTCTTGGATTATTTCTGAGTTTCTGAATTAAGTCTAAAATTGTTACTGCTTAAAATGGATACATCTGGAATACCTCTGCAACTTAAAAGGTGGGTTTTGTTAGTCATGAAGATTTTTGTTGTTTTATGTCTTGCAAAATGACAGCCATTGTAGTCCATTCCAACATACACTTGGAGACATAGAGACTTGGTCATGTACGTGGTCATGGAGACATAGAAGAGAGATGGGTCATTTACTTGGTCAGGGAGACATAGATAGAAGAGACATGGTCATGTACTTGGTAAAGGAAACATAGAAGAGACTTGGTCATGGAGACATAGAGACAGGGTCATTGAAACATAGAAGAGACATGGTCATGTACTTGGTCATGGAAACATAGAAGAGACTTGGTCATGTACTTGGTCATGGAAACATGGAAGAGACATGGTCATATTGTGACATAGAAGAGACATGGTCATGTACTTGGTCATGGAGACATATGTTTTTAGCTCACCTCTTAGCAGAGGTGAGCTTATCCCATACCGTGGCGTCCGTCGTCCGTCGTCGTCGTCGTCGTCGTCGTCGTCGTCGTCGTCGTCGTCGTCGTCGTCGTCGTCGTCGTCGTCGTCGTCCGTCGTCCGTTAGCAGGGCACGTTTCGTAACTGTTAGAGCTATTGAGTTGAAACTTGGTACACATGTACCCTTATGTAATGACACCTGGGAGACCAAGTTTCGGTCGGATTCGTTTCATGGTTTGGCCACTAGGGGGACAAACGTTAAAAGTGAAAATATGCAATATCTCCCTTAATAGTAGTCGGGAAATTTTGAAAAAAATATGGTAGGTACTTCTAGCAAAGGTGCATCATATATCCTCCGGGTTTTTGATTTGACCTCCTTTTCAAGGTCACAGAGGTCAAATGGTGTAAATTAGCCGTTAGGATGTAACGATGGCACGTTTCTAAACTGCAATGACTATTGATACCAAATTTGGTAAACATTTACCCCTTAGTCAGGTGATCTCAGGGACCAAAGTTTGGTCCAATATGATTCACCACTTGACCACCAGGGGGCAAAATCCAAAAACCTTAAAAATGTGATTATTCCTTAACTTCTTGCCCGATTGCCACCAATTTGATATCATGGGTACATCTAACCACCATACAGTATATGTCACACAGGTTTTTAATTTGACCTTCTTGTCAAGGTCACAGAGGTCAAATGGCGTAAATTCGCCGTCAGGCCGTAACTATGGCACGTTTCTTAACTGCAATGACTATTGATCACAAATTAAGTACACATGTACCCCTTGGTCAGGTGATCTCAGGTACCGAAGTTTGGTGCGATCTGATTTGCCGTTTGGCCTCCAGGGAGGGGGCCAAATCCTAAATTCTTCAAAATGCCATTATTCCTAGTAATGACTTGCCCGATTGGCACCAATTTTATATCATAGGTACATCTAATTCTAACAACCATTCAATGTGTCACCCGGGTCTTCTTTGATTTGACCTACTTTTCAAGGTCACAGAGGTCGAATGTACTGTAAATTGGCCATTTTGGGGAAATTGTAATTGCTTGGACCTACATCAAACCTAACACTACATGACACAAGACCATGCTCTTTATCCATCTTTCCTCCACATGAGGTGAGCACAATGGCCCTGGCCATTTCATTATTACCTATGTTACACACCAGTGAGCTAACAGGCACTAGAGGTCATGGAGACACAGAAGAGACTTGGTCATGGAGACATAGAGACATGGTCATGTACTTGGTCATGGAGACACAGAAGAGACTTGGTCATGGAGACATAGAGACATGGTCATGTACTTGGTCATGGAAACATGGAAGAGACATGGTCATATTGTGACATAGAAGAGACATGGTCATGTACTTGGTCATGGAGACATAGAGACATGGTCATGTACTTGGTCATTGAGACACAGAAGAGACTTGGTCAAGGAGACATATGTTTTTATTACCTATGTTACACACCAGTGAGCTAACAGGGCACTAGAGCGTAGGTTGTGCACAGCTTACGCAAAACGGAGGGTATATCAGTTGTGACTGGGATTGTAAAAAAACTGACATTGTTAATTTCTCTATTTTGACATGTTTGAAGAGTTCATTGCGATAGTTTATTTGATGATAATTTGTTCAATTTCGTTACCTTCCAGGAATTGCTGACAATGGCTTCCAAGATCCACTCACAGGAGAAACCAGTTACATAGATTGCGAAAAGACGATTTCTAATCAAAGTATTATCCAGTACACATTGAAGAACCAAGATGGCGCTAGTGTTGAAACTAAACTATGTGGACAACTTGAAGGGGAAGACGGCCAAAGTTGCAAGGGCGAGTTATAGAGGTAAATTCACCAGATGGCCGGGAAATTTCATCTTGTTTGTGGCAGGTGTTTCTTGGCATTCCAACACGGAATGAAGACACTTGAAGATTTTTAAGTGGGGTAGCTAGGCCTTGATCAACCCTGTTGGGTGCAGTAGGGAAAAGCCTTGAAGATCTACACCTTGAAAAATTTAAAATTTGCAATTGAATTTGAAAAATTCCAATTGCGTAAATACATACACTGAATATAAATTTCAACATTGCCATTGTGTAGACAGATAGAAATACTACATACCAAGTTTCAACAAAGTTGCATGCATGGGAACTGCACTTCAGCATTGTGTTTAACTGCAGTTTTATTTTCCTGGACCACCAGAAATTACGAACGGCATACCCCTTTTAGTGGGGTAGGCCTCAACCTTGGTAATAGGCCTACTGGGTGGAGGTAAGGAAATCCTTGATATATTACTGCACTTTGATAACCTTTTCCAAATTTGTACTCTAATGTATCTTTGCAATACTAGCAATACTATTCAGAAAATTCGGGCTGTCACTTTCATATCAAGACCCATTAATTGGACAAGAGGGGCCTATATACAGTACACAGTAAGGTTACAGCTATACATTCATACATTTCAATACTAGGCCTGCTAAAATGAAAAAGATAATTAGCATTTTTGAATCTTTAGAGACAGGTGTTGTGAAGTACCTTTTGACTACAAGGATGGGGTAGGCCTATAAAGCGGTGCATAGGCCTAGTGTATATCTGTATGTATGTGGGTCTGGTTTTGATTGGAATTCGTAATGGAATTCGAATTGAAAACAAATCAATGGTTACATTTGTTAGCTATTGTACATGTATACAGCCATGTTTGATAAGCACGTGATGTTGCTAGAACACGTGAAATGGTGTTAACCCTTCCACTGCCTGTTTTGGTCTGGCGGACCACCAGGTCAAAATCAAATTCTTAGTACATTTTTAAGATACAGACCAACAAACCTACCCAATTAACCTTTGAAGCTGTAATTATGTTTCTCTTATTGAAAAATATTGATGAAAGTGACTGATTTGACTACAATTGAAATGGTCTTGAGAATAAACAGTAAACAGCTATTAATGAAAAATAGATTGAAATGTATCCAACCTGTATTTCAACATACTCAAATTTTAATTTCAGATTTTAGTGTCTTGTCCAGTGTGGTCAGATGTCAAAATGGCACGGCTTTCTTCGGAGAGGTAAAGCATTGATGCGTATCCTGACAGTTTTTGGTTGCAACCGATTATGGCTCTTTGGAGGAGATGACAAGCCAGGGAATGGCCATTATCATCCATATCTATGTAATAGATGATATGGAATGCTAGTAGCATTATATGGAGGATGTGAAGATGTTGTCATGACACAAAGAAATAGCCTCTTTGGACGGCAAATTTACTTCACTGATCAAGGCGGTGTACTTGGTCATTGGGGCAGCATATTCCAGTAATGATGTATGGTCCACCACTTTGTAGGTATTCAAATTGGGTTTATTTATTCCAGACCATGAGCTGGCCAATGGCAAGTGCCGTGGAACCCAACGACACTGTCAAGATAGAAATATTCAACTTCAACAAATATTTCTCCAAGAAGTAAGTCTCACCAAAAAAATCTCATAGATTCATGAACTGACAAATTTGCGTGGCACGTTAAAGTTGGCTTCTACATAACAACAGCTTTTGAGATTTTCAGGTCTTCCGTCAGTTGTTCAGTGCTTTGAGTAGTGTTGACTTCGAAAAGGACTACCATTGAGATAAACGCCATGCTACAGTGTAACCTGTAGTGCTGTCCTTAATAGAGAGGTGTCCTGATTATAGAGGTCAAATTGAATGGAAACAATCAATTTGTATTTGGGATCAAAACGAGTGTCCTTAATAGAGAAGGTGTCCTTGATAGAGAGGTATTCGCTAAGGGAGGTTCCACTGTATAAGTTTTTAGTTGCCCATAGTACAATGTAGTTTTAAATATCCCCAGAAAAGTTCTCATTGCATGCTCTAACTTTTTCCAAATTGAAGAGGGGCCAACAAAAAGATGTGAGTAAAACCATCTGAATTGATTTAAACTTCAAACTTAAATTTCATTCATACTTTGGTCAACCCTTTATTTTGCTTATCATTCTGAATTAATTTAAACCTGATTTCATTCATACTTTTGTTGACACTTAAATTCAATTTTGCTTGTCATTCTCTTATGGTTTCAGTCCCTTTTGATTCATTTTATCATCTTAATGACTTGATACATTTTACACACAAAATTTGCATTTACAATAGAACCTCTCTATTAAGGACTCCCACGGGACTGACAAGTGCTGTCCTTAATAGAGAGGAGTCCTGATTATAGAGGTCAAATTCCATGGATACAACCAATTTGGAACCAAAACTTGTGTCCTTAATGGAGAGGTTGTCCTTAATAGAGAGGTGTCCGCTAACAGAGGTTCCACTGTATATTCGATTCCTTTGTTGTTTCATCTTGCACTCTACACTCTATTTGACTTGTATTTGGTAGTTGGTGGCTGTTTCACTTTTGACTGCCCCCCCCCCCCCTCACACGCACACAAGAGCTTTATTTGGGGCTTGAGAAAACCCATATAGGCCATTTAAGACTTCCACCAAGGGGAAAGCCAGAGTGCGTTCCGGCAAAGTTCATGTGCCACATGAAATGGTTAAAAACTACAGAATTCGTAACCTAACATAATGTAACCTCTTCACAAAAAATGAAATAGTGTCAGTTTGACAATTTTAAAGGGGACTATAGGCAGGAGGAGAGGGGCTAATTTGGCCATCTTCAAGTGACTAGTATACACAGTAAGGGCCCTTGGTCATGTCAGACTCGGCACTAAATATATTCCTCGTACAAGCGTGAATCATTTCGACGTACTGTGAGATATGAAAGACCCCTATTGGCAGTTTTGTGTAACTTTATCTTGCCTGCCCAGCTGCTGCCTATATTGTCCCTTTAAAGTTGTGTGTCATTTATATCACTGCCTGTCGTAATAGTCTTTATAATACATTGAGGGGGAAACACCCAACTCAACACAATATTGTATACCAACATTTTGCTTTTCTTCAAGCTTCTTCAGGGTAAACTATTCACATGAAAACTAGTAATAGCCTTTGCCACTTGCAGGTTGGTGGGGACTTTCACCATGGTCCTCCAAAGTATCATGGACGAGCCCATCTTCAAAGCAGCAGAGCCACTGCTCAATGCTCACAATCAAGCACTACAAGTAAGTGAAGAAGAAGATTGATAGATAATGGAGGTCAATGGCATAATGGTTCGAGTGCCTGGCTCAGAATCAGGAGGTCATGGGTTCGACTCTACAAAAAAGCACTACTGTTTAGTCTATGAGTCCTCGAGCAAGACACTTTTTCAAGATTTTTGATTTGGCGGATGACATAATTTCTTTCTGTCTTTCAAATTAAAATATTTCTCGAATATATTTTGCGAAATTTGTGAAAATGGAATGCTTGCAAAAGTAACAGTACTTGATTTTCCTTTATAACATAACCATTCTGTGATTTGATATCATCCATGTGCTTGGACGCTAAAACTAGTTCTGACTGTGAAAATCTCACTTTTGCAGAGTAAAGTCTACTTTGAGTTGAACTACATGTCTCCCGACGGTAACTGCGGGACGTGGACACCAGATGACATCATGAAGGAGGGCGGTAGTGGTGGCTACGATGCTCCCGATGGAGGGTGAGTACTTCGTAGATAATTTTGGAGAGTTTGCTGGTCATGGGGGCGCCATTTCCCCAAGCTGTGTTTCCTTTGAATCCTGAGAAGGCCATAAAAAGTGGAAGAAAATCTGCTTGATGCAATCACTTCTTGACTCAGATGGCACCTAACTTTAGAATGCTGTCTGACCTCTTCAAGACAATGCAGAGAATTCGCATTGATCTAAAGATGTAAAGCATTTCCAGAAAGTATATAGATGACAGGAGAGGAGCCTCATAGCCTAGTGGTTAACACTGCTGGCTACCACTCAATAGGGTCCGGGTTCAATCCCAGGGAGAACCCAGGATTGTATTTCTGGATTAACTGGCATGGCTTTCAAAGAACTAAAATTCCTGGCACTTCACAACGCATGAAATACTCGAGGGTCTGTCGGATGAGACTAAAAGCCGGTGTCCCTTGTACCTGAGTGTCTATGCCAGGGCAAGTAAAAGATCCCACATAGGTGGACAGTAGCCTATAGTGGACTCCATACCTCTGGCAAAAATCCAAATCGGACTACGACACCAGTAATGAAATGATGATGATGATGTCAAAATTTAGTTAAATTTTTCACCATAAAATAGCTCTGTCACTCGTTATTTCAAGTTTCTGAACTGATGTGTAATCGAGCAGTTATTTGTGGGATGCTTTAACTTCAATGTTACGACATCTATCTTTTTTCTTCAAGGAGTGAGATGGATTACAACCTCGATGATGTTTTAGATCGAGAGTCGGAGGCAGAAAATGAACATCGGAGCGTAAAGTTCAATCCTAATATTGGCGTCGGAGGTGGTAGTAAGATGTCGAGTTCAGACGATGATAGTATGCTGGATGACATGGTGGGAGTGGGACAGCTCGGAGGCAAAAAGTACGTTTTGGCACATTTTCTTAGTCAAATTTGCATCAGGGTCGTAGACCATGGAGAAATAAGAACTTTGTGCCCGGCTCAATTTTGCCCGCTGCCCGAATGTCTTTTTTACAGTTAGCCACCACTTCATTTCATTTTACACCAGATGACAGCACTTGCGATGAAAATCCACGGTGGTGTAGTGGCTAAGGTCTCTGACTAGCAGTCAGGAGGTCCCTTGCTTCGAATTTGTGAATGACATTATAAAACAGCGCCAAAATTTTGTGGTCTGCAGTATCCATTGTTGGACGTTGGCATCCGTTCTGAAATTGTTCAATAAATTTAGTTTTTCGAAGACAAATTTAACCTGCACTGCATTCATCTCTTTAGTGGCATGGGGAGCAAAGGCGACAAAATGAGGTTTGTTCACTGATTTGGCTGGATGTGTCGCATTCTTTATGTTAGCGTGTTCGATTACTCACACTGTACCTACTTCTACACGTGGAAGCACCGCACTGACACGTGGAAGTGCTGACCTTCACCTTGAAGCACCGCACCTTCACGTGGAAGCGCCGCACCTATTTGTGGAAGTGCTGCATCTACACGTGGAAACACCACACCTACAGGTGGAAGCGCCGCACCTATTCATGGAAGTGCTGCACCTACACGTGGAGCGCCACACTTACATGTGGAATTACCGCACCTACATGTGGAAGCACCACACCTAAATGTGGAAGCCCCACACCTACACGTGGAAGTGCCGCACCTACATGTGGATGGGCCGCACCTATTCGTGGAAGTGCTGCAACTACACGTGGAGCGCCACACTTACATGTGGAAATACCGCACCTACATGTGGAAGCCCCACACCTACACGTGGAAGTGCTGCACCTACACGTGGAGCGCCACACTTACATGTGGAAATACCGCACCTACACGTGGAAGCACCACACCTACACGTGGAAGCCCCACACCTACACGTGGAAGCCCCACACCTACACGTGGAAGTGCTGCACCTACACGTGGAGCGCCACACGTACATGTGGAAATACCGCACCTTCACCTGGAAGCACCACACCTACATATGGAAGCCCCACACCTACACGTGGAAGTGCTGCACCTACATGTGGAGCGCCACACTTACATGTGGAAATACCGCACCTACACGTGGAAGCACCACACCTACATATGGAAGCACCACACCTACATATGGAAGCCCCACACCTACATGTGGAAGTGCTGCACCTACATGTGGAGCGTCACACTTACATGTGGAAATACCGCACCTACATGTGGAAGCCCCACACCTACACGTGGAAGTGCTGCACCTACATGTGGAGCGCCACACTTACATGTGGAAATACCGCACCTACACGTGGAAGCACCACACCTACACGTGGAAGCACCACACCTACATGTGGAAGCCCCACACCTACACGTTGAAGTGCTGCACCTACATGTGGAAACGCGCCACGTGTGTAATCGAACAAATAATTAGCTTTCAATGTCTTTATTGTAATGTTCTCATGGGAGATTTCAGTTATGGAGCACGGTGCATGCAGTATTAGAAGTACATTTTGTATGTTTTAGTTTGTGTATTCTTTCAGATTTGGGTAAGAACGTAATAATGGTATTTGATCTGTCGAAAGTTATTTTTTTTACACATTTGCCTCTTTACATCTTTTAACTCCTTAGATAATCTGTTTATCAATTTAAATTGGTAATTGGGAGTAAACAAGTTTGAAATTATCTACGTTGTAGTGTTTGTCCCTTTCCCTCGTCTCATTCCCTCTTTTTGCTATCTTAAAGGGTTTTTATCTTTTGCCCACTTGTTGGGAGTTTCAAATCTATGTTTTTGTCTGTATACCTTTGGCGGCCACTTGCCACTGTGCCCTGCGAGATGGTATTTGCTAGCGATCCCTTGGCCCTCGTGACATGGCCGAACCACCTCTGCTTTTTCTCTTGGCAACGCGTTTAGGAGGCTGTCATGATGCCCGATGTACTGGGTGACCCGTCCTCTATCATATGCGGTGGGTTATAATCCTAAAACTACACAATGAGATTTTCAGGTTAGAATTTACAACGATAAACGTTTGTTAGTTTTTATTATATCCGCACTTTCGGAGAAAGTCTTCGCACTGTTGTAAAGCTTCCAAATGCCTTGTGACCTCTCTACGTTCTGAACGAGTTCACCTAGACATTTCATATTTGGTGTGCACGTGTATCGGGTGAATATCAAGGCCAAGTTCGATAATGGCTATTTTCGCACTCAAGATGGCCGACTGTCGGCCATTTTGCTGTAAAACTTGCAAATGCCTTGTGACCTCTCTACATTCTGAACGAGTTTGCCTAGACATTTCATATTTGTGTCCACGTGTATCGGGTGAATATCAAGGCCAAGTTCGATAATGGCTGATTTCGCACTCAAGATGGCCGACTGGCGGCCATTTTGTTATAAAACTTCCAAATCCCTTGTGACCTCTCTACATTCTGAACGAGTTTGCCTAGACATTTCATATTTGGTGTGCACGTGTATCAGGTGAATATCAAGGCCAAGTTCGATAATGGCTGATTTCGCACTCAAGATGGTCGACTGTCAGCCATTTTGTTGTAAAACTTCCAAAATACTTGTGACCTCTCTACATTCTGAACGAGTTCGCCTAGACATTTCATATTTGGTGTGCACGTGTATCGGGTGAATATCAAGGTCAAGTTTGATAATGGTTGATTTTGCATTCAAGATGGCCGACTGGTGGCCTTTTTGTTGTAAAACTTGGAAATATCTTGTGACCTCTCTACATTCTGAACGAGTTTACGTAGACATTTCTCGCTATAGAAATAGACTACCCAAAATAATAATAAAAGCCACTCCAATCATCAGCTTCCTTCTTTACTATTCTATTCAGTTCCAGCAACCTGATTTCACCAAAGTGCGGATATACAAGCGTTTGCCAGCAAACGCGGTGCCTCTAGTTCAATTTATTTTCTTTTTCGTACCAACACCAAACTTTTTTCATATGTACGCAGATGGGAGAGGGAAAGGAATTACTGAAAATGGGAAAATTGTGTGTAGGCCTGCATGTACCTATACAAAGTGAATGGTCCATGCAATGACAAAATATGAGGCCGAGGAAAATTGGGCTTATTTTCAAGTAAGAATTTTCAAGTTGGATGAATTTTTGTATTTGACAATTATAAGAGATATTAACACGCTAAATCAATCTGTTTCAGATTTCCCAGCAAACTGGAGCCAACCTTGGACAAAGTACAGGATTATCAGGTTTGTACAACAAACTCTAGATTTCTTCAATTAGGATACATGTATTTCACATTGTAGAGCTGGTAACAATCCAGTTCGATGTTCCCTCAGCGATTACAGCAGGAGTTCTCCAAGAAACATAAAATTACGGAGGACTGTCAGATATTCATAATTAGGAGTATCAGTTACTGACCCTGTTACCGGGGAATGTTCGTGAGGTTGATTGATTCCATTGCATTGTTTCAGTCTGGTCACCGAAATGGCCCTCTGGTTCTCCCCTACTTCCATATTAAAAGATTCTGCTTGATTTGTTAGCACTGCTTGGTGCACTAAGATCAGCTGAGTGGGGTTTATAAATAGATCATCTGATCAGGTAGACAATGCAGCTATTGGCCAGATAGATACTACCTCTCATATACTGCTGGTTCTAATGATCTAGTTTCAGCAGATCTTCTTATCATGTAATTTATCACTTTATTTGTGATTATTTTTTACCACAGGTCAATATCGGAATCTATGAATGTCGCGTAGCTGTAGGGTTGAAATTCACGATATCGCCCCTGGTCAAAATAGACATAATTGATCAGTGCAAACGTGTACAGGGAGCGCATACAACTCTCCAAGGAGGAGGAGAAAAGCCGGTAGAATGAATTAAAATGTTTGAATGTGGTCCGCCAGACCGGCCGGGGAAATCGGGAGTTGGCAATCTCATTCGGAATGCCGCATGGTGAAATTGGTTGATGATGGTTTGCATGAAGATTAAAAAGTAAAATCAAATTGGGGCAGACCCAATAGGCCAAATTTGGGCCCTTAACCCTTTCGCTGTGGGTGACATGGTCCTATATTGTGTCGGTGACGTACATAGTTTCCTTCTAATAGTATAGATGGCGACACTTTTGAATAGTTTCCACCGTTCCAATAAAAGTAAGCTCCACTGTTGATCACTGGTATTGGCTGTGGGCACATGGCAGCAGCGGCCGAAAAATGGTTGCTGCAGCGAAGGGTTAATTACCTTGAAGTGCATTGAAAAACTACACTCTTCCAACGTGCTAGTGCACTTGACCAGATTGCCTGTCAACAATCCTAGAAACTGCATCGTAAATCTTTACATATTGATGCCTCTTTACTGATTATTTGTCCCATCTTTTGGTCAATCTAGATTTCCGTACAACTCTATGAGTGTAGGATTGCTTCTGGTGTGAAGTTTGCCATTCATCCTGCAGTCAATGTGATGGTCGGTGATAAAAAACAAAAAACTAACTTGCGAGCTGTGACTGAAGAGCCTGTATGTAGAAATGGAAAAAGGGAAAACTTTAAATTTTCGTGATTTTGGGGAAACGGTTCATATATGTATAATTTTGATTATGAAGCGTATTTTGTTTGGGTAATTTTGATCAATCCAAATATGAATTTAGTTTGTATTCCCATTAGTTATTAAAAGAGTGAGCAGAAATGTGACCCACCACGGCGAAATGAGTCGCATGTCGCACAGAAGATGAGCCTAAAATGACACCTGGACATAATAGAAGAAATTGATATACTCAAATTTCACAAAAGGCAGACAATAGTGAAATGAACAACCAGTCCGTCTCAACATGTCAAGCTGGGAGCGACGTGCAACTCTTTTTACCATGGCGGGTCACAAATGTCCTCAATTAGCCATTCTCGATTCATCATTTTGGGCTCATTTGGTTGACTTCAGAGTTTAATTCATACATGGGTACATCAGATATATAAACAACATTATATTTTCAGCTGTAATCAGTCTTGTTTTGTTCAAGCTGCATGTGATGAACTGCTGTAAACCATGAAATCTTCACGACGCCAAAAATTTACAAATTTGCTCAATTAGCAATAGACTACAGTAGAACCTCTCTATTATGGACACCATTGAGACTGACAAGTGCTGTCTTTGATAGGGAGGTGTCCTGATTACAGAGGTCAAACTGAATGGAAACAACTTATTTGGGACCAAATCTAGTGTCCTTTATAGAGAGATTGTCCTCAATAGCGAGGTATCCGCTATAAAGGGAGGTTCCACTGGTATATGTCAATTTGCTGGAGAAATGTAATAAGTTATACATTGCGGTTAAGTTTTCAAGCCTTCTGAGTTCCCATTTGAATGTGTTTGCGAAAATCGACAAATTTTTGAAACGCTCGTGAAAAATTCACGTTTTACAGCATGTGTTATCTTGTCTTGAGTTCCGTTCATTTTCACTTTAACATTTCATGCACCGTGAAGGTTTCCATATCTCTTGAAGAGTGTCGCATCGCATCCGGTGTGAGGTTTAGTATAAGTCCCGCGGTAAAAATCCAATGCGGCGACCAAGTACAGAAAACTAACATACAATCGACAGGAGGTGACGACCCTCAGGTATAGGTGCCATTATTACAGGTTGCTTGGATGTGGATTGTTATAAATCTTATTCTATATTCCAGTGGTTTTGGTGCATCTTATTTGGTGGTATGTTTTGAAATATTTTAAGTCAGTTGCATTTTATTTTCTAGTAGCCTACAGTCCAAGTCACAAATGACATCCGTCCTGCTTCACATCAGTGCCCCAGTGAGGCATCATCTATTCTGTTTCACCTCAAACTCATCTATTTCATAGCCCTCTTGAATAGGTCACAATAAAAGATATTTCTGTTTCTTTACCCACACCCTTTTTTCTCGAGTCTCTTGTTTATTTCCTCGATGTTTACCTCCATCTTTTATACTTATTTGTCACCAGGTTCAGTTGCACATAATCTGTGGCCGCTACCTAAAAGGTTTGAACATCAGCCCTTACATCAAGATCGATGTGGGCAGTAAGAGGCAGTATACGCGTGTGGTAAAGTCGACGGACAGTCCGTACTTCAACGAGGTAGAATTGGACTTGTTCTGCAACTTAGTAGAAAACTAACACCAACTTAGTAGAAAACTAACACCAACTTAGTAGAAAACTGACACCAACTTAGTAGAAAACTGACACCAACTTTGTAGAAAACTGACACCAACTTAGTAGAAAACTAACACCAACTTAGTAGAAAACTAACACCAACTTAGTAGAAAACTAACACCAACTTAGTAGAAAACTAACACCTACTTGTAAAGTAGTGAGCTAATGAACTGATGACAAATTTGAACATAGTACACTCTTAGAAATAAAGGGTTTTGAGCCCTACAAAGAACAATATGTACCCTGTAGAAGTTTTTCCGTAAAATTTAAAAAAAACTTAATCTAATGGTTTTTGAGATTCCACAAAACCTCTAAGGTTTTTTTGCGTTGTTGAAAAACATCTACGGGGTGCATATTCATGTTGGTTAAAAACCATTAGTGGGTTTCTAAAAGTTGAAAAACCTTTATTTCTGAGAGTGTAGATATATAGTAATAATAATAATAATAATAATAATAATAATAGTCAATAGTTTGTTGTCATATAACCTAATAACATAATCAGGACCTGGTTGTACAAATTGAATTTGATCACTAAATGCTGGCGTGAACTTGACTTGGTGTTATTGCCTTCAGTTAAGCCCTTTGGCCTCAACACCAAGTTAAGCCCTTTGGCCTTAACACCAGGTTAAGCCCTTTGGCCTTAACACCAAGTTAAGCCCTTTGGCCTTAACTCCAGGTCAAGCCATTTGGCCTTAACATCAAGTTAAGCCCTTTGGCCTTAACACCAGGCTAAGCCCTTTGGCCTTAACACCAAGTTAAGCCCTTTGGCCTTAACTCCACGTTAAGCCCTTTGGCCTTAACACCAAGTTAAGCTAATGAAAGAGTTAGTGACAAGACTTGTTTTGAAAACCCGGGCCCTTTACCTAGACTATTAAGAGATATGTCTGTGAGAAAGTTACTTCTACTAATTTACTGCTTAAACTAACGTCTAACCACTTGCTTTCAATAGGAAGGCCTCCTCGGCATGATTGCTGGCAGTCGATACAAACCGTCGTGGATGAATGTCAACAAGCTGATGAACAAGAAGACACCAAGAAAGGCATGCTAACCTACTAATACACAAGAACCTCTCTATTAAGGACACCCTTGGTACTGACAAATGCTGTCCTCAATAGAGAGGTGTCCTGATAAGAGAGGTCGATTTCAATGGAAACAACAAATTTGGGACCAAAACTAGTGTCCTTGATAAAGAGGTTGTCCTTAATAGAGAGGTGTCTGCTTAAAGGGCGGTTCCACTGTTTGTCCTTTAAATTAGGCTAATCTATTGGATAATACGTATTTGAATACATTTTATATTTTCGCGAAACAGTCAAAATGTTTTTTACCTCATCGCATCATAACTATGGCGGGCTTCAAAGTCTCTCAAGTGTGGGACCACGCATTTTTACAATGCATTTCGTCCCTGCTTTTCATGTCAAATAAAAGTAGCACCTAATCTAGTGTTTTTAATTGGTTTGCAGTATTTCGTGTTCGACTTCCATACCACCAAGGCAGAACTGTTCGATCAAGTCATTCAACTCACAGTAAGTATACACGGTGACCTCGAGCAAGGCATTTTACATTGTTGACTGTAATGATGCAATATAAATGCATGCTTTAGAAGCAAAATGTAGGCTACTGACTTTGACTTGGCAAGTCAATTTGGGAGGTGTTATATTTGGGATTCTGCATGCAACACCTAGTTCAAGTAACTAGCAGTAATCGACTTTACACAGAAACCATATTGGTAAGTCCACGTTTGAAGGCTGTTGAGTCTTTATCTGTGGTGTTCAGTATGCACCACTCAGCACACACAGCCAGTGCTTATCCCCTTAAAACAGAAACCATACGTAGAGTCAAGGTGCATGGCTGCCTACCATATCATGAAAGAGCACATTTGGCAGTTAAATTTCCATTTTTTCGTTGGGAGGGCCTCCCTTGCTTCCAAGATTGCATACTCTTATGCTCTCTGGATGGGGCCGCGCCCCCTCTTACCCAAATATTTGGATCTGCCACTGTCATCTGTAACCAATCGTTCACAAAATCTGGATATTTTAGCTTTTGGTGAGCGACATTCAAAATGCTCTAAGGAGTATTGGTAACATTTTACTGAGGCACACCATAATCTTTCCCTTCACAGGCTGTGGCAACATCCAAGTCGATCCCAGGCTTCAAAAGGGGCCAGAAAATTGGTATATTCAAGATAGATGTCGGCACAGTATATGCAGCACAAGGTAGGTTTGTCGGTTGGGATTTTGGGCTAAGAGTGGACCATAGGCACCACCATTTTGGCGAGAACTTGAAATCTTAAAGCTACAAAAATACTCTTTCAAAACAAACTCCTTCTGTTGCAGATCATATGTTCTACCACAAATGGGCAGTTTTGGTTGATCCTGATGACGGTGCCTCAGGGGTCAAAGGTTATCTGAAATGTGACCTCTCGGTCACTGGGAAGGGGGAACAAGTCAAGGTAAGAACATGATGTCCCCTTGCACCTGGCATGGGTTCTGTTCGGGGTGGTTAAAATACACATCCATAAAATCATAGCTCTTTTTTCTGGAACCTTTTCCTTTCGTGCCAGAAAATGTCTGAAGAATGATGTATTCTTCAATTTATATGAAACTCTTTCTAATTTGATAGAAATTGCTCAACAATATATTGTACTTGTATTGATTCATTAGAACGCAGTTAAAGCAAGATTTTAAGCCCATGGTCTTGTTTTGTTTTGAGCCTGAGAAAGTCCCACTAGGTGTTTTGTCTGTTGCCCTGCACGTTAGATTTGCAGTGTGGTTACTACCAAGTCGACATGAATCCTGCTGATCAACAAAATACCACCTTTAATGCACTTTGGAGATTATAAAGTATAATAGAATGCCATTTGGATTATGTAGGATGGGAAGACATTTCTGCCCATGATTACACTTTGACCCTTTCTTTGTCTACTCCACATCTCAACATTCTACAACTGATTACATCATTATCAAACTGATTACATCTTTATCGAAAAAGTCTTGTTGATATTCATATGGTGCATTACTTTTTCAGGGCCGAAAGGTCTGTGAGCTTTGTATGACATTTCATAAACCCCATAACACCCTCTTGAAACCTTCTGATATAGATGAGTAGTAATATTCCCCTAACATTTTAATCAATGTAGAATTTCGGTACTCCTATTCTTTTAATTGTTCTTAATATCTACTGCTGCAAACTCCCAACAAATTCCTACTAATTTATACATCTCACATTGGATTTCAGGATGTGAGTGTCATACTTTAACAGTAATCTATGTATAACTTCAAGTAACTTTATGTGTTACTGTGGTCTTGGGTCATTTTGTTCTTAACTATGCCTTATTATTTGCACAAAGATTGTCTTAACACTTTCAGCGCCAGCATCTTCCCCTCCAAAACCCCATTTCCTGATTCCCAGGACAAAATCTATCAGAGATATATAACTGTACAAAGTATTTTCACTAGGTTCCCCAAGACAAGAGCTTTTTGAATCAAACTTATCAACAGAGAAATGATTACTATCCCCCTTGGGTATATTTTGGGTTTTTTTGGTTGAAAAGTGGCAGAAAGTGGCCAAAGTGACCCTGACCCCTCCCTTAAAAAAATTATTCCTACAGAAAGAAATTAAGCTGCTGGAAGAGAGGTATTTCGATGACGTGGATATATGTTTGATGGCGCTGAAAGTGTTGATTAAAAGCTTAAATAACGTTTCTAACAATAGCAGAACATCTCTCAGCAGACTACTGCCAGGGGGACACCCTGTTTAAGAGACAATTTTTGGTTATTTCATTTCAATTCAACCTTTGCAATCGCAATGTTTCCAAGGACGTCACTGGGCAGTCCTAAAGGTGCCTTTAACTGATTTAAACAGTGTGCTTTTGCTGTATGTCAATTATTTGTGTCTCTTTCTTAAAATTTCTTCACTCAAATATGATTTTAAAAACTTACTTTCAATTTGGGTGCGATTTCTGATTATTTGTCTGTGTTCATTTGTCAGTTGGACGTCTAATAAACCCCTGACTTTGTCAATTTAGGCTTCGTCGGTAGAGGTAGAGTACTGTAGTATCGCTTAGATCAGTTATGGGAATGAGAACACTATAATCTGACATACTTCTTAACCTTAATCCGCCTTGCCCCATCCCATCTAGGTGTCATTCATGCTGTTGATAAATGTTATTCTATGTTCAGACCCCCACAACAGGCATAGCTGGAGTTAAAGAGGTATGAGGATGTGAATATATCCCCATCAACCCATATTTAATCCCAATGGCCCCAAAATCTTAACCTTGCTATCCCCATCAACACATCTGTTCCCATGCCCCCAAAATCTCAACTACATCCCGAGTTTTATAATACCATCAACCCATCTGTTCCCCATGGCCCCGCAATCTTAACCACATCCCTGATTTATTTGTTACGGAAATAGTTAAGGATAGATCTTCCCCATGTCACCGTTGGTCCGCTTGACATATCTATTCCCCATGGCTCCAAAATCTTAACCCCATCCCCTGTTTTATTTTTTATGGAAGTAGATTAAGTAGCTTCTTCCCCAGGTCACCCTTGACGTATCCTATCAATATTCTATCCTACGCTTGACATATCCTATCAATATTCTATCCTACGCTTGACATATCCTATCAATATTCTATCCTACGCTTGACATATCCTATCAATATTCTAGATTCCCCACCTTGGTATCAAACAATTGGATGTGCCAATAATCCCCCACCTCAGGCATGCTTGGTATTGCCTGTTTCCCTCTACCCAATTTTGAGAGATTATTTTTATGAGTTTGACAACCTGATCTTGTTGACTTGTTTAGATTTCTCTTTTGTGTTATATTTCATTTTAAAATGCTATTTTCTGTCACCAGTTCATGTTTTAGCTGTATCATGCGTACCTGGTAGTGAGAAAGCAAATTTTGTATAAATCCCTGTAGATCACGCAGCGAGTCAGGTACTTTTGCAAGGCCTGTATGAACATGGTAACAACACCAACAGCTGATGACGTTGTGTCCTCCGCTGTTAAATTCAAATAACAAAGATGATGTGCTCATTATGATAAATACCTGCAAAGACGTCACTGTCATTGACATCCCTGTAACATTATTTATTTCTATCTTGAGCCACCTTTTCTCATGCTTTGTTTTTTTTCTGAGTTTATCTATTTTCATTGATTACAGATTGTCCCAAAAAACTTGAAAGATGATGAAGATGATGAAGACATCGAGGCGTAGGTTTTATCCTCAGCTTTTTCAAACGACAAACAATCTCATCTGGCAAGGCAGATGTTTGCTGCTTGACTGAGAACACTTGCCAATTTTGGCAGATTTGCAATGATTTAACAAGGCACCTACCTTGTAGTATTCTCATAATATGACAAACTGAGTACAAATAATTGTCCTAATTTGACATACAGCGATCAGGAAAACTGATACACGTGCAGTGCCATATTATAAGTGCATACAGATAATGCGTGAGCATGCATGACTATTGGCGTCATTAGCATGAAATAGAAATAGTTGGACCAACAGTAAATACATGAGGACAACCCGAGGTACCCCTTTAAGTGATGTGAAAAATTTGCTTTCAGAAATCTTCTCCTGCCTGTTGGAGTCTCAGTCGATCGCCAGATGGCAGAAATTGCTGTCAAAATCTATCGGGCGGAGGATCTTCCCCAGATGTATTCCGACGTGATGGCGAGTGTCCGCAAAGCTATCATTGGTGACAACAAGGCACTGGTGGATCCATATGTGGCGGTGAACTTCGCCGGACAGAAGGTGGGTCGTCAGATTTTGAAAAAAGTTTTCTTTCAGAATTTGAAACGAAACAAATGATAAGTATGATTTCAGAGCAGTATCCATTTATACACCTGGGTACAGAGGCCGTAAGACAAGGAGACCTGCCTACAGTCTCACGCCGACAGTGGGGATCGAATCCGGGATCTCTTGACCGCTGGTCGAGGGGTCACCAGCCACTACACCACAGTGCCTCCAAGACCCTGCTGTGCTCGCAAGATGGTTGGACCCAGTGTGTGGCCGGGAGTTTCTGTTTTTCTTATGGTTCTGGTGGATGTCATGTGTTGTATCAAAACTTCTTTATCAAAGCAAAGAAAAGGAGCCTCATAGCCCAGCATCTGACACTGCTGGCTACCATGCAACAGGGCATGGGTTTGATCGCTGAAGCTTGTGACAGTCATAAGAATACCAGTACCATAGATGTCTTGACGAGATTGAAGCATGATTCCTGTTTATGATTTTTCAGGGTAGGACGTCATCGTGCAAAAACACGTACAACCCCCTCTTCAATGAAGCGATTGTCTTCCGTGACATCTTCCCGCCGTTATGTAACCGCATCAAACTGCAACTGCTCGACGAGGACGCACTTAAAGATGAGGTCATCGCGACCCATTACATTGACCTACACCAGATTATGTATCCAGGTAGGCTGACATTTTAATTGGTGCATTAGCGTCTGTTTTACAATTCACAATTACAGCGTCGAAGAGCGTGTCCCTAAAACCAAGGTTCCTTGTGGCTGGTGCCTCTGTTAGGGCAAATGAAAGACCGCATCTGTGTGGACAGTAGCTTTAGATAAACATCCTTTTCCTTGCCAAAGACAGAGTATATACTAGGCCAATAAACCCATTTGGCACCCAACTGTAGTGCCACGCATACATATCACAGGTCTGGACAGTGTAATATTCCTTAGAAAATCAGTAGAACCTCTCTTAGTGGAACCTCTCTATTAAGGGCAACCTCTCTATAAAGGACACTAGTTTTGGTCCCAAATTGGTTGTTTCCATTCAATTTGACCTCTCTAATCAGGACACCTCTCTATTAAGGACAGCACTTGTCAGTCCCGAGGGTGTCCTTAATAGAGAGGTTCTACTGTACTGCACACTGTCAAATTTTCTCAAATTTCCTCCTGGCAATAGCGAGTGCAGCAGGAGAACATTGTCATCGTGATAAAGTGCTAAAATGATAAATATCGCAATGACGTGCAATGAGATTAGAACTTTTATTTTGCACCAGCATATGAAATTAAAAAAATTAACCTTCCAGGTGAGAGTGGATTCCTCCCACAAATGGGCCCCTGCTGGATTAACTTCTACGGTGCCCCCCGTGGTCAGACGCTGAAGGATAAAATGGAAAAACACAACGAGATGAATCTCGGTCAAGGTGAAGGATCAGCCTATAGGGGGCGCCTGATGATCGCGATCAAGACGGAGCTGATTGAGGCTGATGAGTACGAGGCAATACAGAACGGCGTGGATGTATCACAGGCTAATCCTGTCTCAGATGTACGAATCATTTCCATAACTTGGTCATTATCTCAACATTTTTGACTAGGCCTATTGTGACAGTTACATCTGCCATCAACAGTCAAAGGTTATGTTTAAGATACATTCTCCTCCTACTACAGTCCCAATCACAATTGACATCCATCCTGCATCCTCAGTGACGCGCAATGTACGCGCGTGTTGTGCGCAAATGACGCATCAGTGACGTTTATCTCTCGATGTTTAGCATGAATTACGCAACCTACACTCGACCTACACTTGATTTACGCACAACCTATGGACTGGATAGTGTTGCTGGCCAAAACGAGAACTCCCGATATACTTCTCTTCTGACTGTTTCAGAGATACCACTTACACCAGTTTTCTACTGCCATAAACTGCAAATTATGCTTACATGAAATACATTGATCATTTCTTTGCAGAGTGTCTGCGGTGTGAAAGAAGACTTCACATTATTCTGCACAGTGATCGATGCCTCCATGTTATGTATGGAAGTGACTGGTGGTAAAGAAGTGACACTTGAGCTCAGCATTGGTAAGTCATGTCGTAGTTTATGACTCTGTCATTAAAGTGACTGGAATGGGTAAAGAAGTCACACTTGAGCTCAGCATTAGTAAGTAATGTCATAGAAGTGACTGGAATTGGTAAAGAAGTCACACTTGAGCTCAGCATTAGTAAGTCATGTCATAGAAGTGACTGGAATGGGTAAAGAAGTCACACTTGAGCTCAGCATTAGTAAGTCATGTCATAGAAGTGACTGGAATGGATAGAAGTCACACTTGAGCTCAGCATTAGTAAGTCATGTCATAGAAGTGACTGGAATGGGTATTGAGTCACACTTGAGCTCAGCAGTGGTAAATCATGTCATAGAAGTGACTTGAATGGGTAAAGAAGTGACACTTGAGCTCAGCATTAGTAAGTCATGTCATAGAAGTGACTGGAATGGGTAAAGAAGTCACACTTGAGCTCAGCATTAGTAAGTCATGTCATAGAAGTGACTGGAATGGGTAAAGAGGTCACATTTGAGCTCAGCATTAGTAAGTCATGTTATAGAAGTGACTGGAATGGGTAAAGGAGTGTTACTTAAGCTTAGCATTAGTAAGTCATGTCATAGAAGTGACTGGAATGGGTAAAGAAGTGACACTTGAGCACAGAATTTGTAAGTCATGTTAGAGAAGTGACTGGAATGGGTAAAGAAGTCACACTTGAGCTCAGCATTAGTAAGTCATGTCATAGAAGTGACTGGAATGGGTAAAGAAGTGGCACTTGAGCTCAGCATTAGTAAGTCATGTCATAGAAGTGACTGGAATGGGTAAAGGAGTGTCACTTAAGCTTAGCATTAGTAAGTCATGTCATAGAAGTGACTGGAATGGGTAAAGAAGTGACACTTGAGCACATATTAGTAAGTCATGTTAGAGAAGTGACTGGAATGGGTAAAGAAGTCACACTTGAGCTCAGCATTAGTAAGTCATGTTATAGAAGTGACTGAAATGGGTAAAGAAGTCACACTTGAGCTCAGCATTAGTAAGTCATTTCATAGAAGTGACTGGAATGGGTAAAGAAGTGACACTTGGGCTCAGCATTCGTATGTCACGTCATAGAAGTGACTGGAATGGGTAAAGAAGTGTCACTTGAGCTCAGCATTGGTAAGTCATGTAATAGAAGTGACTTGAATGGGTAAAGAAGTGACACTTGAGCTCAGCAGTGGTAAGTCATGTCATAGAAGTGACTCGAATGGGTAAAGAAGTGACACTTGAGCTCAGCATTGGTAAGTCATGTCGTAGAAGTGACTGGAATGGGTAAAGAAGTCACACTTGAGCTAAACATTGGTAAGTTATGTCATAGAAGTGACTCGAATGGGTAAAGAAGTCACACTTGAGCTCAGCAGTGGTAAGTCATGTCATAGAAGTGACTGGAATGGGTAAAGAAGTCACACTTGAGCTCAGCATTAGTAAGTCATGTCATAGAAGTGAGTGGAATGGGTAAAGAAGTCACACTTGAGCTCAGCATTAGTAAGTCATGTCATAGAAGTGACTGGAATGGGTAAAGAAGTCACACTTGAGCTCAGCAGTGGTAAGTCGCATCATATTTCATGACTCTGTCATAAATGCCACCATGTCATGTAAGAAAATGACTGGAATACGTAAAGAGGTCACATGAGGAACATCAAACACGTGTTGCATGTGCATCTCATGATATACATTTCTCCTACAGGTGTCCTTGGCAATGAGCTTGATGGTCAAGGTTATGGTCGAGACGAGGGTAAAGATCCACCAACGGATGCCCCGCGTGTCCTACCAGCCATCAGCACCCTCGTCCCTATGAAACCGGTCACTGGGGACAACATCCATTACCGTCTGCCCATCGAAGAAGAAAAGCCCGTTCTGTATCAGACGATTCCCTGGGAGGATCACAGGAGGCGCTTCTATATCACGAATATGCTGGAAAAGATCGCAGATAAGATGGTTGGAAATTTTCTAATTTTGTTGTGTTTTTTTCTAGGAATTAACCCTTGGAGGCGACTCTAAAATGTAGTCTTACTCCTTAACTGCAACCCATTGAAACTGTAACAGTCGAGTGCAACAAGGTCACAGTAGAGGTTCAAATATTAATTGTTGATTAAAGATCTACTTCTTTTGTTCAAGAATTTGAAAATTTGAGTCAAATTTCTTATTGTATCAATACGTGCTGAATTTAAATTTCAACAGTTCCGTTCTGTGGGCAGATATAGAAATACATACTGTGTTTCAGTGAATTTGGATGTATAATAAATGCACTACGGCATTGTGTATTCATTTTTACCTGCACTAACAGTAAATACAATAAAAACGGACAGCGTAATACCCCTTTAAGCTTTATGCTCGTTTTTTACTTATGTTTCTCTCTTTTAGGCTGACGGACTTGCTGATGCTCGAGATGCCTTCAGACGCGAGAATTCAAGAGCCTACAAACGACTGAAAAGGACTTTAAGAGTCCTCAACGCGGATATAACGACGTATCTCATGTACTCGCGAGGGTCATCAGGCGGCGCGGGCGTAAAGACGAAACTCGACAAGGACAGGAAGAAGTTGTGCGAGACTCAAATGGAGAGAGTCGCGACCAAAGCCGAGCGAATACGCAAGGAAGTGTGTTTTGAAAACATGAAGTATAAGATGAGAGAGTCCCGCGCTGTGCTCAACACTATTCGTCATCTTGCAAAAGAGGTATGTCCACCTTTCCGAAAGTAAAGGATTGAAGCGTTTCGCTTATTTGAGGCAGATTGGGGCGTAGGAATAAAGGGTATTTTTTGGGATTAAGCAATAAAGGGTTGTGAAATACCCACACCAAAATATTTCGGGACCTAACCAGAGACATTTCGAGACTGTATTGAAAACATTCTCTTTTGTGATATTTTTCCAAATTTCACTATCAATATACATGTACTCATGTTTTCAGCCTCAGCACGGTCTGCCCGACATCTTCATCTGGATGATATGTAACAAGAAGCGCATAGCGTATGCCAGAATCCAGGCCAGGGATATCATCTATTCCACTTGCGAGGAGGAGAAGGGCAAGGACTGCGGGGTCGTTAGGACCCTCTTCTTAAAGGTGAGTCAGACACCTTTAAAGGGGTACGCCGTTCGTAATTACTGTAGGTCAAGGAAAATAGAATGTAGTTATACACAATGTCGTAGTCCAGTTTTTATGCATACGATTTGGCTCAAACTTGATATGGCAAAACATAGAGAGATAAGTGCATCATTGGCATGCAACTTGGTACCCAACTTGGGCATACATTGTGTGTAACTGATGCAAAGCAGGAAGGATGTCAATTGTGACTCAGACTGTAATGGTTGATAAATTGCTTACCTCATGCCCGGTGATTTTTGTGGTAAATACAATCGTTATCTCTTCCAACTAGAATTAAAAGCATTGTCGTTTATTTTCAGTTTCCTGGGAAGAAAGGTCTGGGAGAGGCAGCCTGGGTGATTCCCGCCAAACTTCAACTGTTCATGTGGCTTGGGATAGATAGGGGGCGCAAGGAGTACATGACAACTCTACCCAAGGGCTACGATATCCCCAAACCGTTGAAAGGCCAGAAGAAGCGACCACCGTCAAGGATAATTTACAAAGGTATGTAGTTTGTTAAAACCTTGAACCAGTGGGGCTTTACTTTGTGAGTCCCAGTTATTCGTGAAATCCGCAAAAAAAACCACCCGCAAATATTCTGAGGTTTACAGTATTAGTCTGACATACAGTTGAACCTCTCCATTTAGGACATCCTCGGGACTGAGAAATGCTATCTTTAATAGAGAGGCGTCACGATTAGAGAGGTCAAAGTGAAAGGAGACAACAAAATTGGGACCAAAACTAGTGTCTTTATAGAGAGGGTATCCTTAATAGAGAGGTGTCTGTTGCGGGCGGGTCAACTGTATATCATAAGTGTCACGTCTAGCTGTCCATCCGCTATCGTTTTTGCTTCAAGATTTTGTGATCCATACTCATTCATTTCCAGACAAGTTCACCTTCACCCTCAACGCCTACATGTTCCTGTGCCGAGGCCTCATAGGCTCTGACGACAGCGGTCTCTCTGACCCGTTTGCCCGCGTGATCTGCTTCGATCGCTGCGTGACGACCCGGATTTGCCCGGAGACACTCAGTCCGTGTTGGGACCAACTACTTACCATAGATAACGTTGACATCTACTTCGGCTCCGAGGATATCAAGGTCGACCCGCCGATGATCATCATCGAGATATTCGATCACGACGATGTGGTGAGTTGTTATTAGTTTTGCCAACAGGGAGCTGTAGATGTAGAGCATTTTGCTGTCTGCAGTTTTCGTTTCTGCAACCTCCTTAGTGGATATCTGTGTTTTCAGAATACCTCACATTAAGGATAGCAATTATTGTTAGTCCTAAGGCTGTCCTTAAGGGAGGTTCTATTGCACTTTGTATGAATTGGAAGATGAACCTCTGTTCTTCTTTTTCCAGGGTGACCCGGAGTTCCTTGGCAGGGCCATCGCCAAGCCCCACATCTACATGTTATGGGACGAGTATGAACCCCCACAGCTACAGTGGTGGGAGGTCTACAGGGCTCAGTTCAAAGGTGGTGAGCTCCTGGCTTGTTTTGAGTTGGTCCAGGTAAAGATTTGTTCATATTTCTGTCATTCTACTTCTGTTCTCGGAATTTTTGCGATGCACACTACACAGTCTGTTTATGGTGTTTAAGTTGGCTTTCCCAGAAAGTTCTACTACAGAACCCCAGATCTTTGTGGTCAGGGTGGTGTCCTTTGCTCAGTATTTTGAGGTGCACACTAGACAGTCAGTTTCAGGAATGATGTCGACTGTCCTAGAGACTTCAAAGGAATCTAACCAGTAGTTTGCACTCGAAAGCCCTAAATGTTTTGTGGGTTAGCAAGATGACCTCAGGAAAGTAAGGGATGACATTCCTGGGAAAACCTATCTCAAATTGAGGCAAACCAGAAGGCATGCCCTTTGGAAATGTGGTACTCATTCTCCAGAGTAAGCACTTCCAGTTTGTCATGCCAGCGATTTTATCTTTCACTGCTTCCATTCAAGGTCGGTGAAGATGGCCAACTTCCCCCATTCTGTCCTCCGTCACCACGGGATATGTTCATCAAGGATCAGATCGCAAAGGGGAAGAAGGAGAAGGATATCAAACTCATTCCCATCCCGCGGCCGATCAGGCCATCTGTCTGCAAATACAGAATGGAGGTAAGATGATTCTCATTTGTAGATATCAAAATAACACCATTTTTTGTAGATCGACATAGAATTTTGTTGAGAATAACTTTCGACACCACTGTGTCTTCTTCAAGGTCTGCCAGGGAAGAGTTTCACTTAGCATTAAATACAAATAGTACAGTGATTGTTGGCAGAAGTGGAGATCACAAAAACAACATGGCATTTTAGTATGAACTAGAGAATAAATGGTACAAATGAAAAGAAAAGAGGCTGGATAATGACGGATTAGGATTAAAGAGTGTATTACAAGTAAGCGGAACCAAACGAAACTTCAAAGTGCACTGTAAACATGTTGGAATCAAGGTTGAAAGGCTATTACATTGATTCCTTACTCATTACATATAATGCTGATTGATTACATTTCAGGTGTTGTTCTGGGGTGTGCGTGATATGCTGAAGCTCTTCCTCATGTCTGTTGACCGACCTAGAGTTGACGTCGAATGTGGTGGACAGATCGTTTCATCAACCGTCATCACGAGCGCCAAAGTCAAGCCAAACTTTGAAGATCCTGTGCAGTATATTGACTTGGTAAGTGAGGTCTACTTTAGCAGTCATTTCTGATCTATTAGCATGTCAGATGAGGCCACTGACGCACCATCTCTCCTGGCACTTGTCCAAGATTTCTAGGCCATGCGCAGTAGAGATGACTTTCCAATGTTGCACCTGGGGCATGCTATTAGTTAGCAGCCGCTAAGTTTCAGTGACTGCTGCTAAACTTAGCTTATGAAAGGGCTAGCCAGCCTTGGCTAATTGGACACTCTCTACTTCCAAACTTGTATCTCTAATGCCAAGCAACTGGCATTAGATTACCCTGTATTCAACTAGCTGGCAGCCAACCAACAGGCTGCATCGGAAAGACAAGCAGGCCTCATACCTTCGACCTTCCATTCACGAAGCAGATGCCTTGCCAACGGGATCGGTATATAACTTAACATTTTAACTTTCAATTTCTAGGAACTTCCTGAAAACTCGATGTTCTGGCCACCCATCATGATCCGGTGCGTGGACCAGCGGCAGTTTGGCCGGATGGTCATTGCTGGGACGCACGTCATCAACCATATTGATAAGTTTGTGACAGGAGAGGGAGGGGAGAAAGAATTGTCAGAATGTAAGTAGGCCTACATGTATCTCTCATGTTGTCTCTCCTTCTTCTTCTTCTTTGTCTGCATTCATATTTTATGTAACCCACAAACTCAGCTCTTGTGACACAACAAAATCGACTGTTTGCTGCTAGCAGATCTTTAGCGTTTCCCAGCAGTTGGCGACCTGTGCAATACAACTGTTGGGGTGGCAACTAGTACAATACAAGTGTTGGGGTGATGCCTTGGCAACTAGTACAATACAAGTGTTGGGGTGATACCTTGGCAACTGGTACAATGCAAGTGTTGGGGTGATGCCTTGGCAAAAGGTACAATACAAGTGTTGGGGTAATGTCTTGGCAACTAGTACAATGCAAGTGTTGGGATGATGCCTTGGCAACTAGTACAATACAACTGTTGGGGTGATGTCTTGGCAACTAGTACAATACAAGTGTTGGGGCGATGCCTTGGCAAAAGGTACAATACAAGTGTTGGGGTAATGTATTGGCAACTAGTACAATGCAAGTGTTGGGGTGATGCCTTGGCAACTAGTACAGTACAAGTGTTGGGGTGATGCCTTGGCATCTAGTACAATACAAGTGTAGGGGTGATGCCTTGGCAACTAGTACAATACAAGTGTTGGGGTGATGCTTTGGCAACTAGTACAATACAAGTGTTGGGGTGATGCCTTGGCAACTAGTACAATACAAGTGTTGAGGTGATGCCTTGGCAAATAGTACAATACAAGTTTTGGGGTGATGCCTTGGCAACTAGTACAATACAAGTGTTGAGGTGATGCCTTGGCAACTAGTACAATACAAGTGTTGAGGTGATGCCTTGGCAACTAGTACAATACAAGTGTTTAGGAAGAATCTGAAAAAGTTGAAGACTATTCTGTCCCATGTCATGTTGTTAAGTTCAAATCTAATTTATGCTCCGTTTATTTAGATTACGACTCCACGTCGATGTGTACCACCACCCAGATGCCCGACGGATCTATCGTTGTGTCCCGCATCTCCAACGGCAGTGTCCAGACGGATTCGTTCAACGTTCCAGAGGGCGACCAAAAGAGTGCATCATTCCCACTACTGGACCAACGCAGCCTCCACAGCTTGGCGATCCCTTCAGATAACCGCAGCATTCACAGCGGAGTCGAAGGAAGCATCCACAGTGGGCGGCCACCATCGAGTCTTCATCGTCAAGCCCTGACAAATAGTCTCAAGCAACTTCCAGAATACGACACAACGGATAACCGTAGCATCCGCAGCGGGCAGTTCGATAGCCGCAGCATCCACAGCTTGCCGAGGGAAGGGGATAGGCTCAGTCTGTACAGTCAGAGAGGGGTGTCGCCGGACCGCACAAGCTTACACAGTCAGCGCGCCTTGTCATCTGAACATGTAAGCAGGCAAAGCGGACAGGACCCGATGAGTGTGAGTAGCAAGAGTCGTACCTCGACAGAGCGTTTGAGTGGACAGGGTGGGCCGCAGGACTGCATGAGTTTGCATAGCCAGAGTGGTACTTCTCCAGAGCGTTTGAGCTTGCGCAGTGGATCTCAGGATCGTATGAGTGTGCATAGCCAGAGCCTGACCTCGACAGAGCGTTTGAGTGGACAGGGTGGGGCGCAGGACCGGATGAGTTTACATAGCCAGAGCGGTACCTCTCCAGAGCGTTTGAGCTTGCGCAGTGGATCTCAGGACCGTATGAGTGTGCATAGCCAGAGCCTTACCTCGACAGAGCGTTTGAGCAGACAAGGTGGGACGCAGGACCGTATGAGTATGCATAGCCAGAGCGGTACCTCTCCAGAGCATTCGAGCCTACACAGTGGGGCTCAGGACCGTATGAGTATGCATAGCCAGAGCGGTACTTCTCCAGAGCGTTCGAGCTTACACAGTGGGGCTCAGGACCAGATGAGTATGCATAGCCAGAGTGGATTACCATCTGATAGCATGAGTGTTAGGAGTGGCCAGGATAGGATGAGCATGCACAGTCGGAACAGCCTATCCCCAGATCGAACGAGTCTCGCTGGCCAGGACAGTATGAGCGTCAGAAGTGGCCAGGACCGTATGAGCATCAGAAGTAGCCAAGATCGTACGAGTGTGCAGAGCCAGGGCAGTCTGGAAGCCGACCATGCTAGTCTTCATAGCCAGCAGGTCTCGAATCAAGATCGTATGAGCCTGAAGAGTGGGACGCCTGAACGATCGAGTGGACACAGCAGCCGTGGCAGTGTCTTGGGGCGCATGAGCCTACGTAGCCAGAAATCGGACAGTGACCGCGTGAGCCTGATAAGTGAGAATGAGAAAAACCTTGACAACGTAAGTCGCAGGAGCGGACTGTCGTACAAGAATAAACAGCTGATGACAATTGAGGAGTCGCGTCGTTTATCTTCGATCAGCGAGTCTGGGAAATCCCGCACTGGGAGCCTACACCCGAGTCAAGCCGGCTCCCAAGGAAGACTGGATGCAATTCCAGGCAGTCAATTAGGCTCCAAGGCGGGTAGCCGCACCGGATCCCGGGTACCGAGTTTGACAGGTTCACAGGCGGATCTGGCCAAAGGAGATGCTGTTGCGATTGATATGGAGGGAAAGGAAGGAGGATCGGCGCAGACGACAGAAGTTGGAGCAGACGGAATGCCCCCGCCGCCCGTCAAGGAAGACATACCAACTGGAGACCCCACCTTACTTGTAAGTAAAGCTTTATTTCACACAAATGTTTTTAACCTTTTTCATTTCTGCATCATGTCTTTTATAGATTTGGACTTAAGTTTCATGATTTGTGATGAGTTATTACTATTATTCGACAATATACTGGATGGGATGCATCTTTTAAAGCACGTTCTGTTACTATCTAGTAACGGTTTACGGTTTCTGTATATTTTTTGTACTGTTGATCTGATTATAGGGAGAATTACATGAGTTTCTGCCTGGCCAGAGCTTGTGCATGCTGTATACCCAGTTCCAAGCAAACTATTGTGGAAAGTTTCCTGTTTCGCTAAAATTCGGAGCCATGAAAATGAAGGGGTTTACACTAGTTTTAAAGCAGCTACAAACAATGTGGTGAAATGTTTGTGTCTATTCTATAATGGATCCGAGATGTTTGTACGCATTCTATAATGGATCCTAGAATGTCTGTATGCATTTTATAATGGGATCCTAGAATGTTTGTGTACATTTCATAATGGATCCTAGAATGTTTGTACTCATTTCATAATGGATCCTAGAATGTTTGTATGCATTTTATAATGGATCCTAGAATGTCTGTATGCATTTTATAATGGATCCTAGAATGTTTGTGTACATTTCATAATGGATCCTAGAATGTTTGTACTCATTTTATAATGGATCCTAGAATGTTTGTATGCATTTTATAATGGATCCTAGAATGTTTGTACTCATTTTATAATGGATCCTAGGATGTTTGTACTCATTTCATAATGGATCCTAGGATGTTTGTACTCATTTCATAATGGATCCTAGAATGTGTGTATGCATTTTATAATGGATCCTAGAATGTTTGTACTCATTTTATAATGGATCCTAGGATGTTTGTACTCATTTCATAATGGATCCTAGAATGTGTGTATGCATTTTATAATGGATCCTAGAATGTTTGTATGCATTTTATAATGGATCCTAGAATGTTTGTACTCATTTCATAATGGATCCTAGAATGTTTGTATGCATTTTATAATGGAACCTAGGATGTTTGTACTCATTTCATATAAATGGATCCTAGGATGTTTGTACTCCTTTCGTAATGGATCCTAGAATGTTTGTATGCATTTTATAATGGATCCTGGAATGTTTGTACTCATTTCATAATGGATCCTAGAATGTTTGTATGCATTTTATAATGGATCCTAGAATGTTTGTATGCATTTTATAATGGATCCTAGAATGTTTGTATGCATTTTATAATGGATCCTAGAATGTTTGTACTCATTTTATAATGGATCCTAGGATGTTTGTACTCATTTTATAATGGATCCTAGGATGTTTGTACTCATTTCATAATGGATCCTAGGATGTTTGTACTCATTCTATATCGGATCCTAGAATGTTTGTATGCATTCTATAATGGATCCTAGAATGTTTGTACTCATTTTATAATGGATCCTAGAATGTTTGTACTCATTTCATAATGGATCCTAGAATGTTTGTACTCATTTCATAAGGGATCCTAGAATGTTTGTACTCATTTCATAGTGGATCCTAGAATGTTTGTACTCATTTTATAATGGATCCTAGGATGTTTGTACTCATTTCATAATGGATCCTAGAATGTTTGTACTCATTTCATAATGGATCCTAGAATGTTTGTATGCATTTTATAATGGATCCTAAAATGTTTGCGTACATTTTATAATAGATTCTAGACGGTTCTAGGACTTGTTATAAAATTTACAAAACTATTTCACCACTTGGCCAGGCATGAACTCGTGGTTTTAATTGATTTACTGATTGTCATAATCTTTTCTGGCATGACAGAATGCAACTACCAAGGTATTTTACTCTTTTTATCATTTGCATGATTTATTGTCTAAAATGTTAGCACCGTTTTACCCTAAAGGGACAACATGGCTACACGTACATTTTGTGGAACATGTAAGGTAAATTGATACAATTATAGCCCTCGCTTGGTACATTTGTAGCCCCTGCAGTGTATCAGTACATTTGATGCACACAGAGGGTTAGAAATTGTACCACCTTACCTACATATTTTAGTAATTTCATGAAATGTTTTGATAAATTGTAATATTTCTCACGGACTATTGGGCACCCAATATGTTAATTTGAGGTTATGGATGTTATTTTTGGCTCAATTTGTTAGGGGCCCGGTTATAAGTGGTTCGCCTCTTTTCGGATGAGTGCCTCCTGTGGTGAAATGTGGAATTATCGCGTCCCAGTCTGATGGGTTTGACGGCACGACTGACATGATTTCAGAAACGCTGACCCTCATAAATCAGCCATTTTCCCCACAACAGAGCTCCAACACTATAGGGGGCGCTGATCGGGAAAGAGGCAGATTCTATATGATTTGGAATGTTTTTCATTTGACGGTATAATGTTTCTGTTGTCCATTTCATACTGCATGACGTAAAATCTGTTTGTCGATTTCAACTTCCAGAACAAAGGGGGTGAGGTTAGCACCGTGTTACACTTCAATCTGATTATTTCTATTTTAGTCCTTCGCTATATTTCTGCATCGTGTCTTTTAATTTGAAATAATTGCGTCATATATGTTTTATGCTGTTTGCATTTTAGCACAATTTACCACAGGAAAAATTGAAGACATGAGTGACAAGTTTGCTTTGTGGAGCATTTGGTTCCGAGTAATGGCTCATATTAACATAGCTACATGCCCAAGGTTGGGTCTTAAATACCAAATCGATGATGATGACAATGATGATGATGATGATGGTCAAATGCTGGTGTCGAAATTTACTATAAATCACCAAGTTTTTCTGCTTTTTAAAAAATTTTGCGATTTTTTTTATTTTGGAGGATTGACATTTTTTTGGCTTTTGTTAAATTTGGTGGTTTACAGTAGTGCTCAATGACAGTGATGACGATGATGAAGATGATGATGATGATGATGTATCAAACACTGAAGGTGGTGATAGTGACGATGTTGATAGTTTTTGTCGTGAGATGTCACTCATGTCCTTCAATTTCGCCAGTGGAATCTCAGTTTAACGGAAATATATACATTCATACCAGATATGGTACTGAATATATTCGGTGACAAAGAGAAATTTAAAGCTGCTTTGATGGTCTTTGTACCCAGAAAGCATTGATTACATTACAATAGGGTCAGCCTAGAATCTCATTCCAATCTCTATGCTGACAGCTTTAAATTTCAAACTAGTGTCCCACCTGATATATCATATGAGGAAAAAAATGAAATAGAAGTTTCATTTATTTTCCATCCTGTATAATCTATATATTTCTAATATTTAATTTCACTTTTTCAGAAAAATAGCAAATTTATGGTATTTTTGATTTATTTGAAAGTGTTTTTCACCACATCTAGAACAATGAGAGCTGTATATTTAAGGCCGCTGTACACATGCAACTTTTTCCAATGAAACATAGAGAAACATTGAGAAACATGAAACATCGAGAAACCTTGCCTTGGACGTTTACACAGTGAAACACTATGAAACACTCATATGCATTTGACTTGTCACTTTTAGCCATTTTGCCATTTTTGATATGGAGTAAAAATCACATGACTTTTTATCACAGTCTGATTGGCCACAGAGTTAAAATGTAATCGACACTTGTAGAAACTTGATGAAACCTGTCCAGAATTTACGAGCATGTTCGTAAATTGTTTCATGTTTCTCCTAATTTCACAAGGTTTCAAGAAAGGGGTTTATCATGTTTCTTCATGTTTCTTGACCAGTTCACACATGCAACATGAAGAAACTTTTAGGTTTCATGGTTCAAATTACATAGCCTGTCAGTCAAGTTTCTTTTAGTTTCTATGTGTTTCTCCTAAAAAGTTGCATGTGTAAACCGGCCTTTAGTAATATTCAATTATGCAGGTTCGATGTTCTAGATGAGTGAAAGATTATGTTAATTTATTCTTGCTTTTATGGATTCAGTGACTGTCTTTTGATAACTACATGTAGCACTTCTGTCCAACTTTAAATGAAACAAAAGAATTTCAAGAGTCAACTTTACCTGTGTTTAGATTTCAAAAGGCAGTCTCTTTAGGTTGTAGTGTATCAAAGTGGTTTATGCTTTAGACGATTTTTTGTTGGTTTATGCTTAGCTTTTGGGGAAGCTAAATAAAGCAGGCCTAAATCATGTGGCATTCGTTTCATTATTCCTGAGGGATGAGACATTTCCGTTTTTTGGACGATTTCAAGTTTTTCTCCTCCTGTATTTAAAACGTTTCATTTGACTGCAGAAATGAAAAGATGTCTAATCTCTCTATGTAACTTTGATGCTCAAAGTTTTGAGGTCGCAATGCCTGCTGCCAATGCTTTATAGCTTGGGAGTTCAGACTTGTTCAGGCAGGAAAATGACAATTATCTTTGTAGGCCTATATATAGTCCTCACTGTTCAACAACTTGACTTAACCAAGTTTGATTTCTACCAATCCAGCCTGAGTTGGAGCCACTCCTCAGTTGGCCTTCGAGGGATAATTCAGCAACTCCGTTACCGCCTGGTAACGGTAAATTAAGAGAATCGCCACCTTCGAGCGGAAAGCGATTTTTCGTCTTTGAACGTCCTCCTAAAAAGGAGCCTGAGTGCAAACCGGAGACCATGTCTGAATCGTTACATCCACCTAAAAAACAAAAGAAAGGCTTCTTTCATTTCTTTTCCAAGAAAAAACGGAAGGAGAAGGTATAATTTGGATTCATAGGTGTAGATGTGGTAGAAAAAATACTAACAAAAGTAGGACTTTGCATAAACCATTGACCGCTTTGCTAAACATTTTAGTGACAATTTGCTCCTATGACATGGTGACCTCACATTGTGTCATGACGTCATCAGGTCGCAATGTACAGTCCAAATGTACAGTCACAATTGACCCCCATCCTGTTTCGCGAAACGTACACACGAGTTACACGTCAAGTTGCGCGCCAATGACGCACCAGTGACGCAATTAAGGGATGACAAATGTGATTTGGACTGCAGCCTGACATTCCAAGTGCCATGATGCCATGGCAGGCAGCTTTTGGGCAGAACATAGGAATTGAGGCGGGCAGGGGGATGTCAGCAACATGACATTCTGTAGTTTAATTAGCTCTGTAGATATAAACTCTAGGATGTAGGGAAAAAAATATCTATCAACTCTGATGAACTTGAATGAGATTAAGCTTTATTTCATGTTATTTGTAATAGACATACTACGTGTAGATGCACAAGCTTTGCTAGGTTAGTGGGAAGGGGTGCAGTGTGTCTGCCTGCCCGAGGGTGACGCCCCGAAGTGCAGCATCAAACCCAGGCTTTTTTTGTACTGCAATGAATAGATTGAATGCACTTACTTGCAATGCTGGGAGTAGCAGGGGCTTTGGTAGGGAGTCGAATATGACTCTATAGTACTGATGGTTTGCTTTGATAATTCTGGCCATTTTGTTATCACCTTTCCACAGGCAATTGGAGTTTCTCATCGACAAAGGTATTCAAAAAATCTACTTGAAGTTGTTCATGTCTTCCAATGTCCATGATATTTTGAACGATTTCGATAATTGACGTTGAAAAAACTGACCTTTTGAGATACCGACACATTTAAGATGTATAAAAATTACTTTGCGAATTTCTATGTTCTTCAAAGAAGTTTTATTTCTCCGTTGCAGAAAGACGAGCCAAAAGACGCAGATGAGTTGGACTGGTGGAGCAAATACTACGTCACTCTGGAGGATTTAGTTGCGGTAAGGTGACAAGGTCATCCAGTGTCCTCCCTGTCAGTTTTGAACGCATGGGACCAATTTATAACGGTACCATCGCCAGGTTGAATACCAAGACCCAACAACAAAATTGGCGTACCCACAAAAACAGGATAAATGCCGGACGGTTGGTGTGTTTGAATCTAGGGCCAGGGAAGAACACTGGACATCAAAATGCTAATGATTGCCAAAGCATTTTGTTTCTCCATTGGTACCTGATTGTCTCAATAGGTGGCAGGACAAAATGAGATAATCTAACATGCCCACCACTTTATTTGCTTAAAGGCTTTTTGAAAAGCCCTCAACATTTTGGAGAATAGGCAAAGAAGAGCATGTACTTGATGCGGTCTAGACAGTAAGTAATCATAACAGATTGCCACCTTGAGATCAGAGCTAAAAATACAGTAGAACCTCTCTACGAAGGACACCATTGGGATTGACAAGTGCTGTCCTTGATAGAGACGTGTCCTCATTAGAGAGATCAAATTGAATGGAAACAACCTGTTTGGGTCCAAAACTAGTGTCCTAAGAGTGGGTGTCCATAGTAGAGAGGTGTCCGCTAAGGGAGGTTCTACTGTAGATTCTAATGCATTCTGGCTTTGGCCAACTGGTGATATCACAACCCCTACCTCGATTATGAAACACCAGGATATATTTTAAGTTAGAATCTACCTTGTTTGTTTATTTTATTTATGATTTTCAGGAGAACAAAGAGGATGCTGAGAAGAAAGCACAGTCGGAGAGTTCAGATGATGATGATGAGGATGATGAGCGGAATGAAATGCTCGATGATGGTAAGCATCATCGGATAATATCGTACTCTTCTCAAATTTATCGATGAAATGAAATTTCGTGATTTTAAATTCCGTTTTGTATTCGATAATAAGATTATAACATAGCAACACAGCTTATATAGGGCGCCTTCTTCCGAGTCCTCATTTAGTGAAGTTCCAGCGCAAAGTAATTGTGTGCGTCTGGCGCAAAAGTAATTTCACCCAATCAGAGCGTCGCTTACATTTGAGTCTAGGAATTTCAACAATGTTGTAGCAACAATAACGAAACTCACATTTTCAGTGGTTGTTTTTAATCATGCCGGTGGAAAAGGAGGCGCTGCCTCCTCTGAGGTGCGCACTGCAAAACCCGATTCTAACCTTTCTTAGCGCGCTTCATTGTTAGAAGTACGGTCCTGGAACTGAGGTTGATAGACTTAGAGGTGATGTACCTCGGTACTTCAGCTTATAGTCGCAAAATGTCTCAGGGGCGCAGATCCGGAGAAACGAACATTTGAACACCTGATTTCCTCAGGATGCATAATCTTGACCAAGTCCCTCTCATTTCAAAATCATATTCACTTGCAGAAGCGCTCCATGTCCCATTCAAGAGGCGCACATCGACTAGTAGTAATGAAAGTAACGAGGATGTAGAAAAACGTCCCGATTGTCCCAGTAAGAATGTCAAAGGGCTCCAATTATTGGCCGTTATATATTTGGTGTTGTCCCTCGTCCCTGGCAGATTTAAAGGCCAACCCTGTTCGTTCAAAGCTTAGAAAATTGAATTAGAATTTGTAAATTTTCAATTGTGTGGATTCGTACTTGACATAGATGTCAACAGTGCTGTTGTGTGCACTGCTGTGTTCACTGCAGTGTGCGCTGCTGTGCGCTCTGCTGTGTGCGCTGTTTTGCGCACTGTTTTGCGCACTGCTGTGCGCACTGCTGTGCGCACTGTTGTGTGCACTGTTGTACAAATACTATTGATGCCAAGTTTCATTGAACTTGCATGCATAATAACTGCACTTTGACATGTTTGGCAACATTGATTTCTATGTATCTGTGCCACAAGAAAATACAGTGAAAACGAACAGTGTAGGTTTTGAAAGTTTTTATCAAACGTAAAGAAGCCTTTTCGTACTGTACTTTTCAGTTCCAGTTTCTTTCCTGTAAATTTTTTGTGAAATATTTTTTAGGTTCTGGTGTATGTGTCTCTGCATGTGTACATGTTTGTCCTCTTCTAAAAATAGAAAACGCAAATTTCCGGCTGAAACAAAACAAATGCCTCCAAACGACATCTCAAATTTATAATGAAATATGCAATAATTGTAATTGAATGAATTTGCTAGTTGAGCAAGTCGCTGAAGAAGAAGGTAAGGTCTTGAGAGATGAAACTTCCACCATCAATACAGTCCAAGTCACAAATGACATTCGTCCTGCTTCGCGTCGGTGACACTTAACGTACGGGCGAGTTGTGTGCCAATGACGCACCAGTGACGCACTTGTATCGCATATAATACGTGCGACTTACGCGCTACTTATGCGCAACCTACACGCTTACGTGCGACCTACATGCTTGCATGCAACCTACGTGCTGGGTAGTGTGTCAATAACACGACTTACGGGCTGTCAATTGTGCTTTCGACTGTATTGCAAATTTTTATGAGATTTCGTCCCAATTTTGCACTTTTGTACCAATATCGTTTTCTGATAAGCAAAAGTTTTCATCGCTTTTTGTGAATCTTATATCTGTTTCAGAGAAGTTTATAGAATATGTTAAAGGTATTGTTGAAATGACATTAACACTTTCAAAGCTATATCCTTGGTTGCGTGCAGACAGAATTGCGATCTGTGGCAGCAAATTCAGTTCAGCTTCATGTTGTGTTATATGTACGCTACTGAGCTGTCTGCTATGCCGAAGAAACTTTGATTGCCGAGAGTGTCTTTCTCTGTCACACAGCAGACAGGCAATTTTTATTGCAGTGACAATTTTCACTGCAATTAGCAATAAAACGAATACTTGTATGTGGGTAAAATGGGTTCAGTATTTATTGCAGGTTATTGTAATGACCGATTCTAGTTGCAAGCACTTGTGATGACCACTACAAACAAACAATTTTTGTCACATCCAATAATTATCGCCTGTCTGCGGGGCATTGTTGACCTTATGGACGCTTCTATTGATTTCAGTTATTTAAAGGATAAGCTGCTTGAAATATTGCTGACATATGCCCTATTTATGGGCCAGTTTTAAGGTGCATCAGGAACTGACTGTTTTGTACCAATACGCTATAGACACAATAGTAGCTACCCCTATAGTCAGTGGACTCTATCACTGCATTTGTGGTAGCTAGCAATATCTCGTACAACTCATCCTTTAAGTGGGCCCTTGAGTTCATGTGTACTTAATGTGATGCTAAACTTCCCTTTAAGAAGGAAAAGGTATAAGTTGTTTCTTTCGATTATTCCACTGACTTCCTAAATTTCCTTCCAGTTGGCGGCTTATTTTCTCTTGTCTCTAGTTTTATCACTGACTTCAATTCCTCCTTTTCTCACATGTAAGGTAAACTGGTACAATTATAGCCACATGGTACAATATCCTTATGACCCTTTCCTTGTAAAAATCAGCTGGCAGTACACATAGATAAACACAAGGGCTATGATTGTACTGGAGCTAATTGTACCATTTTACCTTATATCACAAAGAGTACTCCGATTTGTGTGATTGTATTCACCTCCAGTTATTTGCTAGCACTCTTGCATCGAGTCCAAATCACAATTAGCATATCATAAATCACATCAGTGGTGCATCTGTGGCATGTCAGTAGGTGGTATCAGTGTTAGCTCCTTAGTTCATATGTGTATACGCCTTATAGTCCTTGACCCACCAAGTCTTTGACATTGCAAGCCTGCTCCTCGAAGTATACCAGGATACTCGCTCAGCTATACAAGCCACAGGGAGTCTGGATGCTTTGTATAAGGACTATGACATCATTTGCTAGTTCAGCATTTTCTGAATTGAAAGGTCAAGTTTGATTCAGTCCAACTGGTAGCTTTTTTTATTGATTCGATAGACTTGGCTTGGCCCTAAATCAATGGATCCCTATCTTTTGCCATGAAGGCAGGTAGGGTGAAGTGGTTCAATAGCATTCCGCGAAGTTACTATTTATAGCTCACAAGGTCATTTGCATAAGATATTGATGACGTTTTAGTCACGTGACAGTCGGACATCGACACTTATTTCTACGCATTTAAGCTTATTTCAAAGTCAATTATCTTTGACCCTGCATTGTTTTTAACATGAAGGATACCATAGAGTCAGAGAGAGAAATATTCAGAACAATTATGTAGTATTTCCAACACTCGGACATGTGCCAGATTGAATCTAACTGCCCTAGTTAGAAAGCCTGAATCCATTACGAAACCGCATGTTTGTCCGACATTGCCTGTAATTCAGCGATGGGGAAATAGAGGGCAGCAGCTGCAGTGACGTCATCTTCGCGGAATGCTATTATAGCTCCAGATCAGTTGTAGCCACTACAGTGTAGAAAAGAACTGACAATACACTCTAGTGCACACAAGGAGCTATATTTGTACCACCTTTCCTTACTTGGTATCGTTACTAATTTTCTCACATTTTTCATCCAACTTTCTTCAGAGGGAAACGACAAGATCAAAATGAACAAGGGTGAAGGAGAAATGAAGGCCATCCGGAAAAAACGTAAACTTGAACGTCTGAGAAAGATGAAGGTAAACGTTTTCGAAAATTTTTACAGATTATAATGATAATCGTCGACGTTTCTTTTCAGTTGGCCCAGGCTTTGGCCTCATCCAGTTGGAAGGTATGAATAAAATTATTAAGAAACGAAAAAAGCGGCGGAAAAAACGATTGAAACGAATGGAGGTAACGAGATGTGTGTACTCTGCCTGCTGGTGAGATAGTGGTTCCTTGGCATTTGGGGTAAATGTGGACGAGGTTGAAAGGGGGATTGTTGTGGTTTGTTAGCCGGTTTGAATAACTGTATTGTTGCATCTTTGCTCTTCAGCACTTGGCAATTAATAAACTACTGTGAACCCCTAAATATTTGCGGCCACTGCCTTTCCCGGTTTTGTGAAATTGCATCATATTGGTACTTTCAATTTAGCATTTTGGCAACAGAAATGTCAACTCAATTTCTTCAATGCAATTTTGCAATTACCTGTAAACGCGAAAATTGCAAAAATAAAAAGCAAGAAATATTCTGGGTTTACAGTAAGTGATGTTAATACTGATTTCTTGCATGTGGTTGAGAATTAGATAAAAGGCAATCGCACGACATTGCTGAGCTTGGGCCCTGGGGGCTAAAGTTCTCATGCGCTGGCCCGCTGCTTTGACAATGTTTGATAGACATAACCACCTGTTACCAGCTTTTCTCGGTTTCGGATGTGCATACCTCTTTAATGGGAGTATTTAATCGGAGAATTTATGAATGAAGAATGGCACTCTCTGCATGGTAGTTTTTACATAATTTGACTCTCTCTACATTCCGTGCATCCTCTAAAAATTGTCTTGAGGGGTATGGATGGAGGTAAAAATGTTGGCATGGACTGATATGGAAGAGAGTGGAGTTTAAAGCTGACTTCAGGCATGAACTAGAAGATGGGCTGGGTGAAATCATTGCATGCTATGTTGTTCTTGATAATAGGAAGACTTTTAGTCTTTGTTAATTCTGATGATAGGCAGGTTTGGGGTTCTTCCGACGAACTATGAATAAAGAAGTACACCGTGTATAAATGTGTTTCATTGACGACTTTGTTTTACATTTCACCTTGTACAACTATATTCAGTCCAAATCACAATTGACATCTTTCAAGAGGGCGGCCCGTATCATAAAAAATGTCTAGATCTTTTGCAGCCAAGTGTGACAATGCCCCTCAAAGATAAAAGTTAATTTCAAAAAGCTTATGAAGACCACCAGAACTATCACGGCATGGAGACACACTTTTAGCAGACATCTACTGCTCGTGCCAGTTCACAAACAGCGCCCCCTGTATTCTCTATTATCAATTTATGATTGAAAAATGTTACCCACAGTACTTCCGGGTACAGGAAGTTCGGTGAATATTTTTATGCACGGTACTACCAGGCACAGGCTTAAAAAGGGTTAAAGAGCCACAAATATTGTATGCCTTATGGTAAGTTTTTTTTTCCGAATCGCACTGTTATTTTCCACCCCTGAATATTTCTAATCTGACTTTCAGGAGCAATTAAAGAAAGTGAAAATCAAGGACAAACAGGGCGGAGAGAATGTCAAGTATGAAGATGATAATGCAGATGATGAAAAGGCTCTTATCGAGAGAATCAAAGTAAGTTGTTGGCTTAACCCTTTCTCTACGGGTGACGTGCCCTTCTAGAATATTTATTCACCAGCACTTGGTGACATCCTCTCTAAATACGCCAAACACATTTGATGACTTTTTATTTATCTCAATGGTGTCTCACTGGTGAAATATATTTCAACACGTTCAAAATATTTTAAGGGATATCTACTGACACTACTAGAGTAGAACCTTGGGACTGACATATGCTGACCTTGTTAGAGAGGTGTCCTGATTACAGAGGTCAATTTGAATGAAAATGGTAGGTTTGGCACCAAAACTAGTGTCCTTATTAGAGAGGGTGACCTTAATAGAGAGGTGTTATAGCTAATAGAGGTTCTACTGTTTAACGATTATTGTCTGTTCGTCCTTTCCAGTTCTACCGCTGTGAACTTGAGAACGTGTCCGGTTTCAACACCTTCGAGGAATGGCTACAGAAATTCCCGTTACTGCGCGGGAAGAAATTAGACGATGAGGAAGAAGACGATAGCCGGTGTTCAGGGTTCTTCAAGGTAGGTTAAGTGCCTTGTCAAAGGAATGCAGTAAACTTTTGTCATCGAGGAGGTTTGGAGCCTCTTCTTCAAAGCAAAGGCGGTTTCTGATATTTAGTAGGCCTACCCTTCATTAAGAAAACTCCCTGCCTATTCACTGAGGACTGTTGTACAGGGTTCTTCAAGGTAGGTTAAGTGCCTTGTCAAAGGAATGCAGTAAACTTTTGTCATCGAGGATGTTTGGAGACAAGTCTTGTTCAAAAGGTAGGTCAAGTGCCTTGTCCAAGGAATGAAGTCAGAAAACATTTGTCGTCAAGGATATTTGGTGACAGTTGTTGTTCAAAGCCAAGATGGTTTCTGATATTCAGGAGGCCTATGTTTTATTAAGAACACAACATCCCTCTTCACTTAGGGCTGAATTAGGGTGCCTTGGCAGACTTGTACCCTTTGAACAGGACAGGTTTAATTTCCTTTCTATGGTACGAATGCATTATTTTCTCAGTGTGTGGTTGGTAATGACTGCCTAATGTTTTAACACTTGATAACTTGTGTGTACGAAGAGAGGTTTATTAATGCAATTATCTGGCTGCAGGGTACGTTGAATATCTACCGAATCGGAGCGGTAGATGAGGAGATTACACCACCAACCAAGAATGAGCTGAAACTGATGAAGAATCTGCCGAGCAACGAGCCGGTTGAGGTCAAAATCAGGATTTACATCATCAGGGTAGGTAGAAAATTGCAACATACCGTAAATCACAAAACTTTCACGCCTGGCACAATTAACAGAAATATTTTGGAAAAAATAATCAATCGCTCAATCAATCAATCAATCAATCAATCAATCAATCTGTGGATTTGTATTGCGCCCACATCAAAAAAATACTCTAGGAGTCTTTGGCGCATTGAAAGGACCATTTGAAAAGGCGTGTCGTAAGGATTTTCTTAAAGGTGAGCGAACTCTCTGCTCCTCTTATGAGAGGCAGAAGTTTGTTCCAGAGACCTGGAGCTGATTTATAGAAAGACTGATCCCCAAATGCCTTGCACCCGGTGCGCAGCACTACCAAGGTAGGGATGCTCTCAGATGCGCACTACCAAGCTTATCATACTTTTGATGATGATGTAATCTCCCCTCAGGCTAATGACCTCCATCCTGCTGACACCAACGGTAAAGCTGATCCCTACATGTGCATCACGCTCGGCAAACAGGTCCTCAACGACAAGAAGAACTATATCTCCAAGCAGCTGAATCCGGTCTTTGGGAAGTAAGTCTCATCAGGCAAAATAATCATGAGATGATTGTAGAAAGTCGTTCCCTTTTGAATAACAATACTTAAAGGGAGAGTATAGGCTTGAGTCAGGTGGGTCGTATAAGTTACATGAAGTCGCCAATAGGGGTCACTGTCACATATTCGTACATCGAAACTATTCAGGCTTGAATGAAGAATATGTATATCACTGAATCAATCTCACAAAGTTCCCCAACTCTGCTTACTAAAAGTATATGCTACGTCACAATTTGTGTGCAACATCACTTCTTATTTTGATTGCGGCTTGAAGCACTTTCCTCCTGATTGATCCGAATTGTGTCGATTTCCTCCAGAGGGCGCCAATTCCCAATGAAGACGTTACTTTTTAGATTGTTGCTCATTTCAATATTTTGAGGGGTCGGCGTATGCTGACAGGGGGCAGTTGTTTAGGGGGATCGTAATCTTTTCTCTCTGGTGCAGCAAATTCTGGTCTTAGGAAGCTATTGCAAAAAAACATATTGAGCTATCTCATATATTTTCTTTCCTGGGGGTCTGAAAAGGGTGTTTGGGGGTGAAACTTGGGAGCTAAAAGAGTTAAGGGATCCCATTTCTAAATCACATTCTGATTTGCAGGTGTTTCGAGATGGAAGCAGTTTTCCCAATGGAGTCGATGCTGACCTTGAGTGTCATCGACTGGGACATGGCGGGGTCGGATGACCTTATCGGCGAGACCAAGATCGATCTCGAGAACCGATTCTACAGTCAACACCGACCGGCGGTCGGACTCGCAAGTAAATTTGAAATGTTAGTATCTTTGAAGTACATTCAGTATTTAACCTCTTAAGTACCGCCGACCGACAAGTCGGTCATTCTCAAATAAGTTTTTTTACCAGCGACCGACAAGTCGGTCGCAAAAGAATTTGTTTCTCTCGAGCCTGGTACGCTGAACTATTGCTTGTTTTACCGTGATTGATGTTCGTTAGGGCCAGTTAGACCTTTGCCTGGATAGATGGCGCCTCGGTTCCGGGTTTTGGCGGCTGTATGCCAGCTCTATACACAGTTATACACAGTGCAAGTCAAACCAATTTTACCACGTGGTGGAACATTTTCGAATCGATTTCTGTTACATGTAGATGTACATGATCAGACCTATCAATAATTGATTCTTTGTTCAGGAAGGAATAAAATAAGTCATAGTTTACCAAAAAAATCATTGTTTTATTATGAAAATCACAAAAATCAAAAACCAATCAATCGATATTGGTAATTGATCACCAATTTACAGATACGAGCTAGCAAACAATACCAATCGATAGCCCTATCTTTCCCCTTTCCGAAATGTATACTTTATTAGGTCTATCTCCAAAGACTTGGTTGCTACGGATTTTACAAACAAACTATATCAAATCTTGAAAAATGCCAAAAAACCCTGGTATTCTGGGGACATTTAGCCCTGGTACTGAAGAGGTTAAATCAGTTGTTGGTGTTTGGTTCTATGCCTGGGCAGGAGTTATAGACATGAAGTTCATCATGGTGAATTGAGGATTT